>NC_045427.1:303809921-303869912 GCF_902635505.1 Sarcophilus harrisii
ATAAGCAAATATCCTGATTTCCATCAGTGAGATGAGAGCCTCATTAAAGCAGGAAGCAGAGAGGTGATTAGAGAACTTTGAAGAGCTATTGAGCTAAGCGGGAGGGTCATAGGGACCAGGAGACCAAGGGAATTTGGGAGGGACTGGTTTGAGATGGAAAGCCACCCGCCTTCCTATTCTCTTTTAAACTGGCTTTCCCTCTCTCAATCCCAATTGCCAATTGCCTTCTACCCAACACCCACCCCCAGACAATCCCCAAAGCCCTCAACTAGTGTTGGGAGGGCTATAAGAAAGCTGGTGAGAACTTAGTAAAAGGAACATAAAAGACTCCATCCCCAGGCTATGGAGACGGAAGCTTGTGGTGGCTAGGGGGATGGGGGGAGGGCAGTGGGATAGCTGTTGTGTGTGTGTCCATGAGGGATAGAACAGTAGGCAGTAGTCACTGAACTTTGGACTCAGGAAGAAGTGGACAGCACTCCAGCAAGAGGTAGCTAAGTCTTGGCTCCATCATACTCGGCCATAGTGGGATATGAGTAGCAGATGATCTTGCTTATGACAAGAGCAGGAGAACCCAGGGAAGAGACCAAGCCCATTGGAAAGTAAAGATCAGAATAATGCAATAGTTCAAAGCAAGGTAGGGAGTCAGAAAAACAGTAACAGACATTTGAGATGAAGGAAATTCTGCTTCAGACAGGAAACCACTTGTTTTATATGCTTCTAATGGCTACTTTTCCAAAGTGTGGTCAACCAGGACTGAGACTGACTGCCTCAGAGCAGCAGCTCGACAGACCTTGACAGACCATGGAACTACAAGGCCAGTTTAGATCTCAACCCCTGGATGAAGCTGTGGGCAAAATGGTTCACTGTAACATTAGAATTTGTACACAGGTCGTCAGTACAGTCAGTTCTTTAGGATACGGGGCAGGTTCCCTTGTGTCTGTTTAAAAGATTCAAAATATTCCCGTTGCATTTGAATAAAGGAATGAAAACACGTATTAATTGCTCCCATCAGAAGAGATAGACCTAGCTCTGTGTCTGGGGAAGTGAGGATGAGGGAAGGGGAAGGGGTACACACTCTGCTTTCTGTGGAAACTTGCAAAGCAGGAATCAGTGCAAGTAAGGGGAAGCCACAGTTGGTCTATTATTCTTGGAAATAACTCTGCTGTCTGCCTACACTCAGGTCATTCCTTTCTGAACTGAAAATAAGAAAAAGAAGACACAGACACACACAGACAATAACCAGCACCATAATAATAGCCATAACTTGTTTTTACACAGTACTTTAGCATTTACAGAGTGCTTTACACGTATTACCTCATCTGATCCAAAACCAGACCAAAGAAAGAAACAAGGAAAAAAAAAGAGAAAACAGAAAAGTGAGGAAAGCAAGAGGCACTTGGAAAGAGTTCAGAACAATCTCCATTCTCTACAGTGCTTTCTGTTTAAAAAAATAAAAAAGGAATGATGGAGAAGGGGAGAGAGTCAGACAAGTTTAATGATGTGTGTTCAAAGCTCAGATTGGAAAAATGACAGAGAAAAGCAGCCTGTTTCGGCACTAATAAATTGTTCTTTGCTGTAAGAGGCGCCTGTCGCAGCATTAATACAGGCCCCTAATACACGGGTCAGGGTTAAGTAATTTTCTCCGGCAACTTAAGCGAATAATGAAGCTGGCAGCGGCTGGTGGTGCGGTGGGAGAGATGGTCTATGCCGCCGGCACTTTGTCTTCATTTATTATGCCAGCACCGGCGGCACGGACGGGAAGCCTCCGCCGAGGAGATATCGCTTCATTTCGGCAAGGTAATGAAAGCCGGGTTGGGGGGAGGATAAACCAATTTGCTGGCTGACACAGGAAGGAGTGATTTGCGGACTCAAGAGAGGGAGAGGAGGGTCCGAGTGAGAGAAGGTACAAGGCTAAACCAAGGTGGGTCAAGGCCCTTCTGGAGACAGTGCCACAGAGCAGAACCCAGGGAAGGGTGATGAGGAGAGCTCAGTAGGACTAGAGCTTGGTAAGGGAAAGGAAAATTCAGGGCAGAAGGAAAGTGAAGACCATGACTGAGGTAAGGAAAGGGAGGCTAGTCTAGGAGAGAGGATGTACACAAAACAAGACAGAGAACTCCAGGTAAGACCTGAGAATGGAGAATTGCAGGAAAGAGTGGAGCCAATGGACCAAAAGATGGAAGGCAAGAATAGAGGTTAAGATCTGGAGGAGAAAATTGTGGGTAAGAGGAAAATGAATGTGAAGCCAGATAAAATCTGAACCATGTTGGAATAAAAATTTTGAAGCCCCTAAGAGATGCCCACCCATGAAAATAATAATAATAGGTCAAATTTGTGAAGGATCCTGGCTTCTTCCAAGTTCCAGGTGAAATGCTACCTTCTACAAAAAGCCTTTTCTCATTCCCTTTAATATCAAAAATTAAAGCTTTCCCCCGAGACTACCTCCCATTTGTCCTGTGGACATCTTTTTGTACAGTTATTTGCATATTATCTTCCCTGTTAGTCTGTGAGGTCCTTGAGAACAGAAACTGTTTTTTACTTTTCTTTATATCCTCAATACCTAGCACATAGTAAGCACACTCAATAAATGCTTATTGACTTAAGGTTTACACAGCATTTGTTTACATTACATAATAAATGTACACATAGCCCTTTGAAGAAGGTGTTATTATTCCTATTTTACAAATGAAGATTCTGAGACTAGGGAGGGGTTAAATAATTTTCCCTGGTCATAAAGCCATTAAATATTAGAGGGAGAAAGGATGAATTTGAACTCACTTCAAGTACAGTGCCTTATCATCTCCATTGTTTTTGTTCATCTTAAAAAAGAGTCCTCAGAGATTATACAACTTGATAATGAGGAATTTAGGCATCGGAGGCAAGTCAGATAGATTAACAATGCCTAACTTAACTTCCCAAAGTTCTTGACCCTTCTCTCTGGCAGTTCTTTGGAAGTGCATTCCGAGTCTTTAGGACTGTGTACTTGGGGTCCTGCCATTTTCTTAAGGATGAAAAGGATATGATGAAATTTTGAGAACAATATCTTGAGAAAGAAGTTAACTTGTCATACTCTATTGCAAGAATTTTCAGTTACCTTGTAGGGAAGTAGGAGGGAGAGAGAAGATAAATCCAAACAATGCAACTAAAGGGATACAGTTTTTTTTTTTTTCTGAGCTAGTTCTTTCCTCTGAACTGGCTGTAAACCTACTACATGAGGATGGTGCTTCATAATCAGCCTCCCAATTCCACCCTTTCTATCTACAATCCTAGGATTATAGGTCAGAGGATCATGTAGAAATAGAAGAAATCACCTTCCTTTTGGTGCCTTATCCCAATCCAAACTGAAATCCATACTGTTGTGTTGGCTCAGATTCTTTATCCTACCATTTTAATTTGTTAGCAGGTCTATCATTTCCATGCTTAATCCATGGCAAGAACTGAGAAGAAGGTACAGACATGTATTAAATGGGGAAAAACTGAATTCCAACTAAACTCTGCATCTAGCTTCCTAAAGTTATGGGAACAATAACTACTCATGTTTCCACATCATGTTTGCACTATGCGATGCATACATGGTGGGAGGAGGATAGGAGGATGGCATATACCAAAAAAGCTTAGGCTAAGTTGTTTCACCACCATTTTTTGAAGGCCCAATGTTACCCTGTGAGGCAGTTTCCATTATATTTCCTTTCAGCACCAAAGTGCATGGACAGCTCTAATCATTCGATAAAGAAACTTGAGGGCAAATGGAAGCAGTCCCCACCCCTCAGTTCCTCATCCCTTTAGCAGGTTTTCACAATCCCCACTACTTTTCTTGCCAATTCACCAGAAAACAGAGCAGATCCTTGAGAAGTCAAAAACTGTAGTGCTGGATACCCTGCAACCCCTTCCCTTCCCCCTCTTCCCCTTTGCACACACACACACACACACACACACACACACACTTCTGAGTAGCACTGCCACTTTTTTCCCCTGATGTGGGTTAAGGATTTCCAATAAGGACCAAGTATTTGAAGCTTAACACTGCAGTCTCTGGAGGAGCTAGGCCAATTTCACACTAATCTAACCCATGAAGGGAGAGAGCATCGGAAGCAAAAATTACATCAAAGAGAAGTTAATGCCGAGAAGCAGCCGACATAAAAAGGAGCTGCTTTCAGTTTCAAATGACTACACAGAGGTGGATTAAGAGATCAGGCTGCTGAATGCCTGTATCACCACCTTCTGTGCCCAGATGCTCAACAGAACAGAATGCTCTTCGGGGGATGTTTAAGAATGAGAGGCCCAGGGTAGAAATTGTGTCTATACATTGGCTACTAACCAACAGAACGAGCCCTAGGATAAGAATGCTATAAGGGAAAAATGTTTAGGAATGGCAACAGTTTTTCAGCACTTTTTCTCCCATCTGAAATCTGTATTAACATAATGGCTCTGAAAGACTGGAAAAGGGGACGAGATTACTTCTGGAAGACAGGAACCATGTTTAACATATTTTGTATATCAACTAGCATATTTCTCTGAGCAAGGAGGCATTTTAGTAAAAAACAAACAAACAAACAAACAAACAAACAAACAAAAAAAAAAACAATTTGATGGTAACCATATAGGCAATGGGAGACTACGTTAGCCTAACTAGCTTCATTCACCAACTCTATTGCATGAGGAATGTGTGGCACTGTGGAAATAGTATGAGCTTGGCATTTGACAGCAAGAGACCTGAATTCTAATTCTGTCTTTGCCACAGTAATTTCAGACACTTTCTAAATCTCGGTTTACTCTTCTGTAGAATAAGAATTAAGCTATAGATAGTCCTTTCCAATTATATGACCTATGGATGTAGGAAGTTTTAATTTCACCTCTTTTCCCTGGTGGGAAATTGCACAACAACAAAGATCTTTCTACTTTCAGCTCAGGGAGAAAATTTCTGAAGGCATTCAGTGCATACCTGAGTCTACCTCTCTATAAGAGAGCTTTGGAAAGATCTACTTAAATATCTTCTTCCTTATACTCTGACAGGACCTCTTGAGTTCCTGGAAGCACTATATTTTGATCAATAATTATACATAAGTACAGGAAATATCTTTTTTTTCTGATTCTGACCATTGCTAGGTATGTAACTGCTGGCAAAGCATTCCATTTCTCAAAGTTTAAATTTCCTTATCTATAAAATGAGGACAATAATTACACAACCACATTCATAGGGCTGTTGTCACAAAAGAACTTTATAAGAACCTTAAAATACCATAGAAATATGACCCAGCATTATGTCCTATTCTGCCCTGAGCTGAGGATTAAAGGATATGTCTTCCTCATCTTTCTCATTCAGTATTTAGCACATAGTAGGATCTTAATATATGTTTATTGATGGACTAACTTTCCACCAGTCATCCCTCCTCCCTGACAATCTGGCTCTCTGACCCAAGATTTTGGGAAAAGATAGATAGGAAAAAGAACCTAAGATATAAAAAAAGATGTTTCCAGGTATGTGCTTCTTGGGAAAGAAGACACCAGACGTCCCATTTGAAGTGAAGCTGAAATGAGTCCTACCCTCCTCCCTTTCCCTGCCCCCTCTCCATCCCCCTGCCAGAAGCCTGACAAGTGTAAATCCCAGAATGAATGAAGGCGCCTAGCCTTATAAAGCTGGTGTCTCTGCACGCATCTCTGCTCTGATTGACTTGTCGGCTCTCTGAGGCTGACTCTATCATCTCCTCGGTGCCTCCAATTCCAGGTGTGATTTAGTTTGGAGATGAGAGGTGACAGTTAACATTGGTACTCGTCACTGTAGATCAGACGCAGTCATGCTGTCTTCTTTCTTCTCTCCCTCCCCCTTGCTCTCCTCCTCCCCCTCCTCACTCTCTCCAGAGGCTCCATTTGGTCATCAGGCACTCTCATCCTTCCTGCTTATTCAGATCTGAGACCACCAGTTTCGTCTCTTCCTTTCACCTTCTCTTCCAGCCCCTTTCACCATCTTTGTTATGATTGCTTTCTTCCAGGGCTTCAGTGTCAATTTTTTTCCTTCCTTATCTATCTTTCCCTATACATATATTTGACTTATTTTGACCTGACCCCATAAATGTCACAAAACAAGACTTTTCTTTCTATGAAACTCAAGGAGGTTTTACTTTCTTTATCTCTATTTCTCATGTATCCTATAGTAGATATAGAGCCAGCCTCAGAAACCAGAACACTGGCTTCCAATCCTACCTCTAACACATACTAGCTTTGTGATTCTGTGTCTGTCACTTAACTTCTCAATGCTTTAGACAACTGTTTAAGATTATAAATTGAAGAGAAAGCTCCAACCTCCATTAGTAGAAGAATTTCCTTCTACCAGGGTCTCTCCCTACTTCTCATTATCCCTAATTGATTGACTGCCTATTTTTCTAACTTGATGATTCCCTTCATTTTATTTCTTCCCATCTTTGCCACTTAAAGATATGCTTACTGTGCAGGTGACTTATGAAAATTCATGTCATCTTACTGAGCTTCAGTTTCCTCATCTGTAAAATGAAGGTGTTGGATGATCTCAAAGACCCTTAAAATATTAGAATAGGAGCAGAATGATACATTTAACCAGTACATTCCAGGCTTTTGCAGAAGCAAGAACCCAGGAGAGAGAGGGAAGGAGGGAGTAACATGGCCCAGATTTCTCCTACTCCTCATGATACCATAGAGGAAATGCCCAGAACACTAAAACCTAAAGTTGGCGGGGAGATGTGGACAAGGAGCAGCCCATACTGAATCTCAGGGTAGTGATTACAAACAACAAAAGACTGGTGTCTTTCAGGCAAACAGCAAGTGATAGATTTGCTATTGCCTCATTTGCATGTGTGAGCAATTTGAATAAAAGGATCATAGAACTAGGGGAAATGTTAGGTTGGCTGCTCAGCAGCCTTTAGCCTAGACTTACCCAAATCTTCCTTTGTAGACATGTGCTTTCCCTGTTCCTAAGATTCTCTGATATCATATATTTAGATAGGCAATCTCTCCAAAAAATGAGATTGGACCACTTGTTCAAGAAATTTGGAAGTTTTGCTTAAGTCTCCTAATCCCTCTTGTTCCCTTGGAGCTATTCTTAGTGCTAATCATTCTGTATCTAACATAAAGCATAGGAAATCTTTACATATTAAAAAAGAAAGAAGATGAGAGGATCACAGTGGTAGGCTGGAGCCAGCTCATAGATGTTCACAAAAGATGGTTGTTAAATTTTCAGGGTGAGCATTTACACTTTGGTGATTAGCAAGTGCTATAAATCAGGGTTTGGCTTATCATTTTATTTTTTTGCCTAGACTTAAAAAAGTGTTAGAGAAAATATTAAAAATACAGATTATACTTAAAAGTATGTCTTGTGTACTTTTTCTGAGAATTAGTTAAACATTTTTTGTTAGGTCTGAAGGACTAGGCTCATGAGAAGCTGAAAGCAGGAACTCTTAGAGGGATCTTCCACCCTTCTAGCAATGTTAGCATTTGCTAAATATGGAGAGCTAGAGAGGCTTTTCATAATGAATAGAATCATTTCAGTATTTTCATCTTGATAGGGTCTAGTATTAAACATCAAAAGCTTTGCATTCTATTCCTGACTCTTTAACTAACATTATGTGAGGCTAGACAAATCCCTCCAATATTCAGTTTGTGGTTATCATGCTATTTTCAGTCATGTCTGACTCTTCATGATCCCATCTTGGGATTTTCTTGGTAAAGACATTGGAGTGGTTTACCATTTTCTTCTTTAGATCATTTTACAGATGAGGAAACTGAGGCAAACAGGGTTAAATGACATGCCCAGAGTCACACAGCTAGTAAGTGTCTGAAGCCAGATTTGAACTCAGGAAGATGAGTCTTCCTGATTTCAGGCTTAGCCCTCTATCCACTTTTCCACTTAGTTTCCCTGTAACATTCTTTCTGTAAAATAAAGAGATAGGGCTAGATGCTTTTTAACATTCCTCCCACCTTTAAAATGTTTTGATCTCTTTATTCCTGTTGGTATGTGCAGGATTACGCAATCCTGTGTAATTGACACAGTATTTCATTTGAAATGCCTTTTTCCTCACACAATTATTCTTACCATCTCTTTTTTGCACCTTCTTCAACATATCCTCTCCATATTCCCTGAGATTTAGTTCAGGCTTCACCTTCCAGATGGCTTGTCCTATAATTCCCCATCCTTTGTTATATTGTCACTTTGAATACTTCTACAGCCTAAGAAGAACCCTTGCAAATATTTCCTAAATGAAATTATTTAAGGGGATGTGGTAGTGATGACAGCTTAACACACTGTATGACTTTGTTTCTATGATATGTATGTGAATAGTGAAAAGGAACACATGGATATTCTCCCATCATTATGTCTTTATGCCTGCTGTTCTCTGTCTCTTTCTCACAAGTTCATAACCATTTTCCACTTTTAAAACTCACCTTCTCCAGAAAGTCCACAATGGATCTATTGTTTAATTTAATCCTTTTATGTGTCTCAACTTATATTTAAACTACATGCTTTAGGCCGTACTGATTCATTTCAAATCATTTCATTATTTACTAGGAGTTTGTTATGAATGAGATACTTTACTCATTGTTTCAGAGAGACACAAAGAAGGAAGGGAGAAAAAGAGGAGGGGGAAAAGGAATGTTTGGAAAGAAGGAGGGAAAGAAAGAAAGAAAAAGAAAGAGAGGAAGGAAAGAAAGAAGGAAGGGAGAGAGGAAGGAAGGAAGGGAGGGAGGAAGGAAGGAAAAGAAAGGAAGGAAGGAAGGAAGGAAGGAAGGAAGGGAGGGAGGGAGGGAGGGAGAAAGAAAAATGGAGAGAAGAGGAAAGAGGAGGACAAAAAGTGGGAAAGGAACAGAAGAAGAAGGGATGGGGAGGGAGAAAAGAGGGAGAAAGAAAAAAACAGAGATCGAGAAATGATGCTTTTTGCTCAATCAACTTACACTCTAGCAAGGGAAGCAAAATGTTTGTAGGCTTTCATAGATCTTATTTTATACACATACCCAATCTTTAAATAAAATAAAAGCTTCTTGAAGGCAGGATCATTTTTCTGGTTTGTTTTCTGTTGGTTTGGGGTTTTGGAGGGGCAAGGAATGGATAGGGGGAGTTCATATCCCCAAAGTGCCAAATATAACCACCTATGCAGTGAATACAATACACACTTCTGACTGACTTTCCTAAAGATGGAAAACCTATTGCCTGTACTACTCATCATTTCCCAATATGCCCCGTATTTTTGGTCACGTTTGGTGCTTTACCTGAAATATCTTTTTCCATGTTAATCCCAGCCTCTCCCTCAAGATGCAGCCCCAATATCAAAAAGCTGCAGAAGCAAATTCTCCTTTCTCTGACCACCCTTACTCCACCAACCTCATCCACTCACCCCCACAGATGCTGGAACCAGCTTATAGCACTTGACACATCTACTTTGTACAAATTATTTGTATGCATATCAATATCATCTTTACTTGATTTTGCCTTTTTTGAGGACAGGTTCATTCATGTTTATGTCTTTTGTCTAACATGAATGATACTTCATACTGAGTAGGTATTCAGTATCGTTTTAATTGAATTTGAGAGAAGTGAAGTGTCTTGCTCGGGGTCCTTATAGGACATTATTTAATTTTTTCTACTTGACAGATATGAAAATTGAGGCAGAGAGTGAGGAAGCTATTTGCATGAATGACTCAGTGAGTAAGGGGTAAAGTGAAGAATAAAGATTGATTCTGAAGGTAGGACTCTTTCCACTAGGCAACAATACTCCCTTCTTTAATTTCTCAAAGTCTTCTTGTAAGTTCCAGGGATTCTCAGTGCCAAAGAATCACTGATAAAGTTCTCCTTAGTAGAGAAAGTGAGTAGAATGTCAGAGAAAGTGAGAGGAAGGACCTCTGAAGGATATATTCAAATGATGGGTAAAGGGCATGGGAGGAAGGATAGATACTCCCCTAATTGGATGAGGCAACTACGGTGTAGCAGAAAGTCCAGTGGATTTGAATCATGATTCTGACACTTCCTAGCTCTGTGACTTTGGGCAAATAATTTAAACTCTTTAAGGTATATATTGGATGAGCAGTAAGAAATGTTGTGGAGACAGTATTGAGACTTGGTGATTAATCAGATGCAAAAGATGAAGAAAAGGGAAAAGTCAGAGAAAACCCCAAGATTGCAAAACTGAGTGATTGAAAGTATGACATCAGCTGAAATGGAAGAGGAGGAATGGGTTTAGGAGAAACACGAAGAGTTCCATTTTGGAAATGTTGAGCATGTGATGCCTAGGGCACATTCAGGTGGCAATGTACAGCAAGAAGTTAATAATATAATGTTGGAATTCAAGAGAAAGTTTGGATTTGGGCATAGTTTGGAGATTTGACTGTCATGGACTGGAGGTAATAATTAAGTCATGATTGTCATGTTCACTGAGCTAACATTGGAGGCCAAAATTATTAAGAGAGATTATAGGGAGAAAAGGTCCAGGAAAGGCCTCTGAGGGATACCTATGGTAAATGGTGTAGGAGGCAGAGGATAAAAGAGTGGTCAAATTCAAAAAGTAGGCAAAAAGGGTACAGTATCACAAGATCCAAGGAAAGAAAATTTCTAGGAAGAGAGGATAGATGACTGGCAAAACCTACAGCTTGATTAAGAAGAATTAAACTTTAATAAGGACATTGAAATGACCAGTTTAGGAAACCACTGGTAAATGTGGAGATAGCAGTTTCAATGGTACAATTGGAACCAGATTGCAAGGGACTGGGAAGGAAAGAGGTGAGGAAATTCCAGTGAGTATAGAGACACCTCTTTTTAAAGAGTCTGGTTGTGAATGATCGAAGAGATCTAAATCAAGAGCTTGACATTATCAAATAAATCTTTTTCTTTTAAGGATGAAGAGTACTTGGGAATATTTGTAGGTATCAGGGAAGAAGTCTGTGAACAATGTGAGACTGAAGATGGGAGAAAATGAGGGAATAATCAAGGGGACAAACTCCTGGAAGAGATAAGAGAAGATAGATTTAAGACTATAAATTGAAGGGGAGTGTTATCTTGGTAAATAGAAAGTATACCTCTTCATCAGAAAATAAAACAGAAGAATAAAGGTAAAAGAGAGCTTAAAATGAGTAGCTTTTTTTTCTCAGTAACAACAGTAATTAAAGTTAACATTTTAAATAATAATAGTACTTTAAAGCTTGCAAAGCATTCTACCAATATTATCTCATTTTTTCTCCTCATAACAATCCAATGAAGCAGATACTATTATTATTTTCATTTTGCAGATTGGGAGACTGAGGTACAGAGAAATTAAATGCCTTGCCCAATCACAAAGTTAATGTCTGAGGTTAACTCAGACAGATAATTAAGCAGAATTTGTATGCCCAGGAACTATTGTACCTTTGTTTAATACAAAGCCCTAACTTAATAATATAGGAATATAATATTGAAAGTTATAAGGGATCTTGAACACCATTTCATTTCATCCAATCCCTTCATATTAAAAATAAGAAAATTTAAGCCCAGAGAAGTTATGATTTTACTAAAGTAAAATAAATTTAAAGTAGCAAAAGAATTTGAACCCAGATCCATTGAATCTAAATCCAGTGCTCTTTTGTCATGAGAAAGAAATGATAGAACTCCTTAGTGGTCTGGGGATTAATGAAACTGAATTTAATAAAGGAAGGAATTGTCATGGTGTGACTGACTAGAGAGCACAATAGAGGGAATCACTGTAATGGTATGAAAGTGAGCCTTCAGTGTCAAAAATTAGAGTTGCAAGAAGGGGTATGTGTGTGTGTGTATAGTTCCATCCTGTTTTTCATTTTCCAAGCCCCAACTTCCCAAAGCTACTTTCAGTGTATGTTTTTTGCCCCAACCATCAAGTCTAGTAATCTTTTTGGAAAGAAAGGAAGGAAGGAAGGAAGGAAGGAAGGAAGGAAGGAAGGAAGGAAGGAAGGAAGGAAGGAAGGAAGGAAGGAAGGAGAGAGGGAGGGAGGGAGGAATGGAGGGAAGAAAGAAACAAAGAAAGAAAGAAAAAAAGAAAGAGAATGAGGGATGGAAGGAAGGAGGGAAGGAAGGGAGAGAGGAGGGAAAGAAAAAGAAAAAAGAGAAAGGAAAAAAGGTAGGAAGGAAAAATGACAGAGCTAGCCCAAAGCAATAGACAAAGTTTGTCTCTAATGTCTCACTCATTACACTCATTATCCTTTCTCTCTCTCTCTCTCTCTCTCTCTCTCTCTCTCTCTCTCTCTCTCTCTCTCTCTCACACACACACACACACACACACACACACACACACATGCCTCATTCATTACTTTTGTTCATCTCTTTCTACCTGAAATGAAACATGAGTCCTATAATTAATAGAAAAATAGTCTCCAAAGCAAGAGAGGTCATAATCTCACTATATCTGAACACATCTGAAATACTGGATCTGTGCACACAGTTTAGGAAAGACACTGACAAACTTACACGAACTGAAGAATGATGAGGATGGTAAGGAAATAAGAGACCAAATCACATAGGAAGCAGCTGAAGAATCTATTACTGTTTAGTCTTGGGAAAGTCTTTTGGAGGTGAAAGGTTGGGGTATAAGAGCTTTTTTCTAGTACTTTGTGTGCTATTTTTTAAAGAAAAGAGTTTACACTTGTTCTGTTTGGCCTCATAGGAAAGAAATAGGTGGAAGGTGGAATGACAGGTAATAGGTAAAAACTGCGGAGTAGCAAATTTCAATTGGCTTCTGAAATGTCACAACTCTCTCTAACTAGGGTTGCTGATAAATGCTAAGGACAACAAAAGGGGAATTTTTAAAGCTGTGGTAGAAATTGGGGCAAGATAATCAAAGAGATAGGATTTTGCTCAGAGTAGATGTATTGATAATAGGTGATAAAGAGAAGGCAAAACTATTCCCTTTTATAGCAATGGCTTGGATCAAAGCATAAAGGTCATGTATATCAAATTTTCAGCTGATACACATAGGAAAGCTAGCTAGCTTTAATGCAGGGGTGGGGAATGTCCAGCCCACAGGTCACATAAAGCCTGTGAAATAATTTGCTAAGACAGCCATAGGTTATGATGAGATGAAAGCTAGGTATAACAACTTCCCACTTCTTAAATTCTATAAATTGATATTTTTGTATGACACATGAGTGATGTTATAAATATCCAAATGGCCAAAAAAATTTCCTCACCCCTGCTTTAATGGATGGAAGTAAGAATCCAGAAATATCCAGAACAAAAAAAAAGCTAGAATAACAGGCCAAATCTAATCAATCAACAAACACTTATTAAGCACCTGCTATGTAATAGACACTGTGCTAAGTGCTAAGAATGCTAAAAAGAGGCAAAAGGTATTCCCTACCCTCAAAATGTTTACAATCTGACAGGGTAAGGGACCACATGCAAACAAATATAATCAAAGCAAGCTGTATACAGGATAAATAGGACATAACACAATGAAGGCACTAAAATTAAAAGGATTGGGAAATACTTCCATTAAAGCATAAAATTTTAATTGGGAGTTAAAGGAAACCAGAGAAGTAAGTTATTGGAGCAGAGGAAGGAGAGCATTCCAACTGTGGGGTTCAGTCAGGAAAAAAATTGTCTGGAACCAAGAAATGGAATGATTAGTTGCTGGAATTAGGAAACGTGTGTCACTGGACTGAAGAATAGATATTAGGGAATAAGATATAAGAAGACTGGAAAGATAAGAGAAGAATAGGTTAGGAAGGACTTTGAGTGTCAAATAGAGAATTTCGTATTTGATAGGAAGCCACTGAAGTTTATTGAATAAGAATAATATGGTTAACTCTGTGCTTCAGAAAAGTCACTCTGGTGGCTGGATGGAGAATGGATTGGAATGGCAAAAGTCTTTCGGCAGGCAGACAGACCTGCCAATAGGCTAATGTAATAGTTCAGGTGTGAGGTGATACGATGGCAATGTCAGAGGAGAGAATACAGGAGATGTCGAAGAGGTAAAATTAACATATCCATAACTTGGATAGGGGGAAGAAAGAGTGAGAAATTGAGAAAGACTCCTAGGGGTCTGATTGAGGGACTGAGAGAATGGTGTTACCCTCTTTAGGAATAAAGAAAGTAGGATGTGGGGAGGGTGTAAGGGGAAAGACAACAAATTCTACTTTGGACATGTTGACTTCAAGATGTCTACCACACATCCAGTACTGTTGAAGCTGTGAGATTGGAAGTCAACAGACAAATTGGGGAAGAAAGGATAGATTTGAAAATCACCAACTTAGAGATGGTAATTAAAGCCATAGGCAGTGATATCACTATGTAATCAAATAAAACTTAATAAAGAAGTAATGTGAAGTCCCACCCAGATTCAACAAATTAATGGCACAAATACAAAATGGGTGAAGTATGGCTAGAAAATTACAAATGTAAAAAATAATTGAGAATTTTAGTAGACTTCAAGATGAGTATGAGTCAATACCATAACATGGCAGACAAAAAAAATGACCTTGCTTTTAGATTACATTAATAAAAACATAGTTTCCAGATAATTATTTTTAATCAGACTATATTACAGTAAGGCACAATAAGAAAAAGAAAAGTCCTGGCAATGGAGTCAGAAGCCCTAGGCTCATATTTGCCTCTGATACTTTGTGTAATAATATGTGACTTTGGGCAAGTCAGATAACCCACATAGATCTCGGTTTATTTATACAAAACAAAGGCTAAATCATCTCTTTCAGTGTTAGACCTATGATCCTATATCTAAAGCATCTTATATAGTTCTAGATATTATATTTAAGGAAAGTCATTGAGCTATGTACAGAGAAGGGGCAAGAAATCATTAGTTAAAATATCATTTGAAGGAACTTGAGATGTTTAGCCTGGGAAGAAAAGATTTCAAAAGGAGATGATAATTTTATTTAAATATTCAAAAGAAGAATGATTAAATTTGTTTTGCTTGGCTCCAGATAGCATAGTTGGAGGTGAATGGCAGAAATGGAGAGGTAAATTTATGTTTGATGTAAAGAAAAGTTTCTAACCATCAGAGTTGTCCCAAAGTAGAATGGGCTCTACCTCCATCACTAAAGGCCCTTAATCAATCAATTAACCACCCAATTACATGCCATACTCTCAGGTATGACAGGTTAAATCTGAAATAACTGAGGAAACAAAAGGTTCATGCTTCTGAGCATATATATTTATTAAGTAATGCACACCAATATCACAATTAGTACCAGGTCTCCACAGCTTGGCACTGGACCCTGAATTCAGGGGGAAACAGATTTTTATACATTAAAATAAAACAATTAACCGGATATAAACCAGAATACAAGATTAGGTGATCTGATTTCTAAATGGAGTAAAGATTAGGGACTTTCCAAGTTGGGAGGAGGAGAATAAACAGATACAATTCCCTGAAATCAGAAAAAGAGGTGACCCACTTCCTCTCCTGCCCCCACCAAATGTATATATTCAATCAAAGGAACAAATAAACAAATGGTCTAGATTCCCAGCAGACAGGAATAGGTCCAAACAGTGTAATAAAGTTTTTTTCACAATTCCCACAGCTGAATAAAGTTTTCTCATAAGACAGAAATTGCACTAGACCTATAACTGAATAGAAAGGAAACTGAGCTAGAGTCAGAATTGAGTCAGCAGATGGAGTCAGTGTGGTTCATTCAATTCTCAGAGAAGGTAGAAGTACCAAAATCCCAAATCCCAGTCATTCAAGGAAGATAATAAGTACTTATAAACATTGACATCATAAATATAAGATGAGAAAATATAAATTATACAAAGTATTCAAATGTTGTTGTTCAGTCAGTCATGTCTGACTCTTCATGATCCTATTGGAGTTTTCTTGGCAAAGATACTAGCATGATTTTCCATTTCCTTCTTCAGCTCATTTTACAGATGAGGAAACTGAGGCAAACAGTTATTTGCCCAGCTAGGCAGTGTCTAAAGCTAGATTTGAATTTAGGAAGATGATAGTTCCATGCTTCTCTCCACTGTGTCACCTAGATGCCAAGAATTCAGTTATAAAATAGTTTGGGAGAAAGAGCACTAGCAGTTGAGGGAATCAGGATAAGTTTCATGAGGAAGATGGTACCTGTGCTGCATCTTAAAGGAAGGAGTGAAGTAGAAGTAGGAAAGGAGAGTCTTCCAGTCTTCCAAAAAATACCAGTTCAAAGACATGTGGAAGGAGACAGAAAATTGTGTGTGAGGAACAGAGAGAAGGTCACTGGACCAAAGAGCTCTAGAAGGATAAAAATGCCCAGTGAACTGAAAGAAAACAATCAGATAAACCACGATACAAGATAAGGTAATCTGATTTCTAAGTGGAGGAAAGACTGGGGACTTTCCAAGTTGAGAGGGTGAGAATAAACAAAATTCCCAGAAATCAGAAAAAGTGGTGTCCCACTTCCTCTCCCACCCCACCAAAGTATGTGTATTCAATCAAAGGAACAAAGAAAAAGTAACTAATTGACCAGTAAATGGAAAGATAGGTTAGCGCTGACTTGTAAAGGGGAGCTAAACAAACACTTGTCAGAGACTTTATAAAGGGAAATTCTATTCAAGTACTATTCAATTCAATTAAATAAGTGTATCTAAGTACAAGGCACTGCAGTGGGTACTGGGTTGGACCAGCTATCATCTGAAATCATACCAGCTCTGAGATGTCTCATTCTCTCTGCTTTCCAAGGCAAGAGTTCACCAATTAGAGTGATTGAGTTCATGGGAAGCTACCTTTTAAGCCCTTTTCTCCTGAATTTTAACAGAGGCCTTATGGAAACATAATGTTTTTACCTCAAATTGTGACTAAGAGCTGAGATTTTAGATGCTGAAGCGCTTGGGCAGGTGCGAGGTATTTGGGGCAGGTAGAGCCTTAGAACCTCCCAAATTAAAACATGTTTTCATGTTTCAGAGAGAGCCTGAAGCCCCACTTCTCTCACCAAATATATTAGTTGACACAAAACCCAGTCTCCTATGGCCAGGTTTCTCTTTCTCTGTCCCATGCTCACTTTACTCTTACATCCTATCACACAGCTCTTTATAGCAATAGATTCTCTTTGGTTCCCTTTTGCCCAAAGATCCACTCAGGGACATTAAATTAAGCGTTTCCTGGCAGGTTCCCCGTGAACCACTCAGCACCCCCTCTTTCCCCTTCTCTGCACTGCACCCAAGTGTGTATATCTATTAAAAGAAGGAAAAAACCCCAGCAGTATGTCACCGGAGTGATAATTACATCCCCAACTCCCATCATGCCATCTGCTGCTGACCTCTCACCCCTCCTCTCTTTTAATCACCCCCCAGCATCACTCACTCTGACAGAGCAGCAGCACAGGTCATGTGACCTGTCAACCTGGGGACATGACTTATAGGGCCTCGCAGGTGGACAAAGGGAAGGGAGATAGGGAGCATAAATCTCCTGGGTGAATAAAAGAGAGTAATGGAGTACGCTCCCTGGGACTGCGTTAGCAGATTCTCGTGGTCTTGTTATTCAGGCCAGAGTTATGGTGATGAGGAAGTGGCCTAGAGTGACATGCCTGAGTCCCAATCAACCTTGCACAGCCCACCGGCAGCCAGGAGGGGTCCCAATGTCAACCTTGTCCAGAAAAGGAGGACTTGGGCAACAGGACGCGAGGGCTGCCGTCCTGGGTAACCATTACTGACTGCAAGGATCAAAGTTTGGGAAGAGAGAGCTTTAAAGAATCCCCCCCCCCCCGAGAAAATCCCAAAGATGGAATTCTCAGAAAAACGTAGCCCTAGATTTTCTCCCATCCAAGCAAAAATTGACCTAGATCCTGGGTCTCTTTCCATTCCCCCAGGAGGGTTTGATATTTTGCCATATGCATGGTGAGTGCTCAAAACTTGTCCTGGAGAAGACAAAAATAATGATATTACCTGTAAATCCTACTTAAAACTCACTAGAATCTTGAGAAAATGAATTGCTTCATTCTTTGTTTCTCTAGTGCCCAGCATGACATAATAGATGCTTAATAAATGCTTGTTGGCTATTTGGTTGATGTTTGAATTTAGCAAATCACTTCAAGGATCCTAGCTAAGTGTGATATCAGGAATATCATAGTATCATGGGATCTGGGTCTGAATCCAGTTCTGACTCTAACTGTAACCATGGACCGACCAGCCAGCCTCCTCTACAAAATGGGGATAATCCATTGCATTTTCTATACTACCTACTTAGCAGCATTATTTTGAAGAAAGGACCTTAAAGACTTAAAAGTATAAAAATATAAATTTTGACTATTTTAAAAGTCTTAGGTATGAACTCACTCCAACACAACTAGGAAAGACCAGAAATTCCATGAGCTGGTATTACTGTCTTATCACTGTCAGCTTTTAGATTCATGTTGCTTGTCAAAAACAGATGTCAATCTAAAAGACTTTGAATTAGATCAAATCAAACTATTAAATAATGTTTCATAATTATGATATAATAATAATAATATAACCTATGCAATTTCCATGATCCCCCATCTCTTCTTGCTTTTTTTCCTTTTGGTTATCCAGCCTAAAGGTGGGAGTGATCTGTAGCCTTCCCTTTCCATCCCTTAACCACTACTGCTTGACATCTGTAGGGTCCTTTTAACTCTTCAAATAATTTACCTATACTCTTACTGGAGTTACATTAACTCTATTAGAGCTAAGTAAAAGAAAAAATACAACACAGAGAGGCTAAGGACTCATTTTAAGTCACACAGAAATTTAGTGACCAAGCTGAGTCACGAAGAACCTGTCTTCCAAATCACAAACTATGTTCTCTCTATTGTACTGTATCACCGGCTGATTCATTGCTACTGCCACCACCTCTGACAACTATGCTGCTTGGTCAGTCTTTCTGTCCTTAGGATTAAATTTGTGGCCAGATCAAGAAAAGAAAACTCAGCTCTTTACTAAAGCTGGTGCTCAGAGCACAGTCTGTGGAGTTGAATGTAGTGGAAAGAATATTATAGTGGGAATTAGAAAGCTGGGGTCCAAATCTAAGCTCTGCTTTGTTGGGATTTCAGTCATGCCCTATTCTTTGTGACCCCATTTGGGATAAATGACTTGTCCAGGGTCATACAGCTATTAAGTGTCCCAGGCCAGTTTTGATCTCAGGAAAATGAGTTTTCCTGACTACAGGCCTCTGTACCTAGTTGCCTGAGCTCCACTTCTTATTAGCAAGTCATTTCCTTTTCTCTAAAACTCCATTTTTTTCAGCTATGAAAAGATTTTCTTAGCTTTTGCATTTAGTACTCAGAGACAGTTTGGTCAGAGCTCTCTCTCTTCAAGTAGGAAAGTCTGAAAGGTCTGAAAAGTCTGCAGCACTAGACCATTCACCTAAGTCTGTACCCATGATAAGATCAAAACAGCCTTCAGCCAAGAAACTACAAAATTCCTTTACAAGCTCACTTAAGGGAGCTGAGTACTGAGAATGACCAATTCCTGAGGCAGAAATCATGCTGGAGGTTATAGCATGAGCTCTTCTACCCCTACCCCAGCCCTTTCCAGGGCCCTCATTCAGTCATACCCTTTCCATCTTCCAGGACCAACTGATTCCTTTCCTATTCATCCCTTCTCTACCAGCTCCTCTCTTCTCTTTGAATTTCTAGATATAGAGAAGGTAAAATAGATAATAAAGGAAATTTCCTAAAGATTGAGAATGGAACAGGTAAGCCCAACTCCAAGCACAGTAATCTGAGATCTGCTTTTAAAAAAACAAGGAGAATACTATAATAGTACTTATATGAAGATGATGGTTTCAGAGAAAATTGGGAAGACTTACATAAACTGAGGCAAAGTAAGCAAAAGCAAGAGAGCAATTTATACAATAAAAATAACACTGTAATGGCAAACAATTCTGATGGATTTAAGAATCATGATTAATGTAATGATCAACCATGATTCCATGGAACTAATAAGGAAGCATGCTACCAACTTCCTGACAGCAGGGTAAACTCAGGGTTCAGAATGAAACTATATATCTATCTATATTTATATCTACATCTATCTATCTATCTATATGACCCAACTAATTCATTGATTTAAAGTTTGCTTGACTACGTATCTTTGTTGCAAGGATTTTGGTTTTGGTTTTTCACTGGGGTTGGGGCAAGAAGGAATTAATTTTGCTCATTGAAAAAAATTAATTTTAAAAAAGAAAAATTAGGAAAAAGGCTAAGTGGGCCAAGTGGATAGTTCCTAATTCCAGAAGAAATCAAGGTTCCCAAAAGGAGCCAGAACCCAGTCCAGAGTGCTTCCTTTCTCTTCTCAGTGCAACATCTGGATTCCAGGCAGAAATCTTCCTTAATCCTTCCCTCTGCCTCTAGAGCAATTTCCAGTTTCTCTGGGTCCCACCTGGAGAGGGGCGGCCCTACAGCCTTCAGTAGAGAGAGACTCTCCCCCCCCATTCCCACCCCAGACTCACCAGCTGGGCCTGAGCCTTAGACAAGCTGCAGCAGGAGGCCCCCCTGTTCTCCCCCCATCTGCCATTTAACGATGATGGAAGCTGCTGTCAGCGCGTGGCGACAGTAATAAACACTCTTCTTAATAACACAGGGTGTACCTCTTATTAAAATGAATAGACTCCCACGGCGGAGCCTGGGGCCGCATGGCTGGCAGCCAACCAGGGACAACAGCCCTCAACTGGAGCAGTTTATCTGCTGTAATTACTGGCGGTATGCAACAGCTCTGGTTTCTGGTGGCTGACCTGGAAGGCAGGGTACTCTCAGTGCCCAGGCCAAGCCAGCCAGGCAGAGGTGGGCAAGAGCAACACAGGTTCCCAGGGACATCCCATCCACCCTTCCAGAGACTCACACACCTACAAGTCCAGGAACACACAGCCCTTTGGGGGACTCCCGGAACCCGAGGATACACCCCCATCTCTCAGAACGCACTAATACAGCCACGATGGAGAAGAGAAGGGAACAAGCATTTGTACAGCACCCACTATGTGCCAGGCAGGCACTGGGCCAAGTGCTTCACAATTATTATCTCATTTGATTCTCTCAACACCTTGCAAGGTAGTTAAATGCTGTGATCATTCTCATTTGTAGCTGAGGAAATGGAGACAAACACAAGTTAAGTTGCCCAGGGTCACAGCTAGGAAGTATCTGAGGCTGAATTTGAACTCAAATCTTCTTGATTCCCAATGTTTTATCCACTCTACTATCGAATTTCTCCACAAAGGTGTACCTATGACCAAGGACACACACACACACACACACATATATATACATACAAAGAGATACCAAAAAAGGAGTCAGATGTCACATTTTAATCATGTAACTTTGAAGCAGCGTGGGGTAGTGGATAAAGCACTCAATTTGGACTCAGGAAAATCTGAGTCTGAATTCTGCCTCAAACAATTTTTAGCTAAGTAGTCCTAAGCAAGTCACTAAAACTCTCCAGACCTCAAATTGTTCATCTATAAAATTAAGATTTTGGAATGTTCCTCTTTTTATGTCAGTTTCCTTACCTGTAAAATTTAGTCACCTGGGACTAAAGAACCTTTCTAGTTCTAAAATTCCGCGATTATTTACCTAGGGAAATGCTCACACCTTAGAAAATGTCCACAAATGGTTTCTTAATTGTGGATGAGGAAAAGGAAGAGAACCTAGAACTCAAAAATCTTAAAAGCAAATGTAAAAAACTTGCTTTGAATGTAACTGAGGAAAAATTTTAAATAAATAAAAAATTTAAAAATGCCTACATATACACCCATCTGCACACAGAGACCTTTAGATAGAAACTGAGATGCTAACTTGTTCTTGTAATAAGCTAATAAGCTCAGTCAAAGGAATGTGTCCCTTCATAGGGGTATGAATGCAAAAGGAAATGTCAGCAAATGGAAGTAACAAGATACACATTCATGTATGTGTGTGTACATGTGCCTCTCTCTGATGCTGTCACATGGGTTCACCACTGGACAGATAGCATATTGGGGGTCTTACAGTGACATAGAAAATTCTTCTTTCTCTCTAAAATTAATTACTTTCCCTAGTCCAATTTAAAGTTTCCTCATTCTTGCTTACCACCCTGCTCTGTAGCAACATTCAAGTATGGTTCATTCAACTCGCCCTGTTTAAGGACCCAAATGACCTGGCATCTTTTTCTGTGGATTAGAGCATGGATTTTTCATAACCATTGATTCATATAAATATTAATATAGAAGGATTTTGTTGCAATCCTAAAGGCTTCTGAATGTATAATTCCATTATTTGCCAGTGATTAAGTAGCCAAATGGTAAAATGGAAAGAAAATTTGACTGAAAGTCAGGCAGTAACATTGAGTTTGAATCTTAATTCCACTACAAAGTAGCTGTGTGACTTGAGTCAGTTGACTGGACTAAATACTCTTGCATTTATAAAATATTTTGCTAATCTAGAATCCAGTCCCATCTTTGGGTAGGGAATGTACTTGCTTGTTCAGGGTACCTAAATGGCCATTTGGGGAAACAATCAGTGGTTGAATTCTGCTCTTCAGCTTCAAAAGTTTGTATTAATGACAAGTTAGCCTTAATTATTCTTTTTCCTCAATAGTATTTTATTTTTCCAAATATATGCAAAGATAATTTTCAACAATCAATTTTATAAAATTTTGTGTTCCGAATTTTTCTCCCTCCCTCCCTTACCTCCTTCCTCTCTCAGACAGCAAGTAACCCAATATAGGTTAAACATATGCAATTCTTCTAAACATATTTCCATATTTGGCATGCTGTGCAAAAAAAAAATCAGATCAAAAGAGAAAAACCACAAGAAAGAAAAAAAGCAAACAAACAACAATAAAAAATGAAAATACTATGCTTTGATCCACATTCAGTCTCTATAGTTATCTCTCTAGATGCAAGTGGCACTCTCCATCCCAAGTCTACTGGAATTTCCTTGAGTGTTGAAAAGAGCCAAGTCCATCACAGTCAATCATCACATAATTTTGTTGTTATCATATATAACATTTTCTTTGTTCAGCTTGCTTTACTCAGCATCAGTTCATGTAAGTCTTTCCAAGCCTTTCTGAAATCAGCCTGCTCATCATTTCTTACAGAACAATAATATTCCACTACATTCATATACCATAACTTATTCAGCTATTCCCCAACTGATGGGATGTTAGCCTTCATTGTCACCTGATGTTTCACCTTGAATCCTGACTCTCTATAGTTTGGGTGGAGAAGACCAGCCAGGAAAAGGACATTGCTGAAAGTCTCCATTACAGCTTCCACCTTGGTATTTTTCTCATCAACCATGTATTTTGGTATAGAAGACCACTAGGTAATTCAATGGGTGAAGTGATAAAGTTGCAATCATGAAGACCTGAGCCTCAAATTCAAATCTAAGATAATTTGCTAGCTATAATAACTCTGGACATGATACTTAACTTCTGTCTACTTCAGTTTCCTCAGCTGTTAAGTGGGGATAATTATAGCACCTATCTCTCAGAGTTGTTAAGGATCAAATGAGTTAATATTTTCAAAGTACTTAGCACAGTGTCTGGCATATAGTAGGTGTGTAATAAATGCTTGTTTCCTTTCTACCTCTGAAGCCCAGTGACCCTGCACAGATTCTTCAAACTGACTCTTTTTACTTTGAGATTTATCTAAAGTAAACAATATATTGTCCATCAAAGTGAAAGTGGTCAGTGGAATAGTTAAATGGGAAAAAAAATTCATTCCTCTTTGATATTCATTGTTGTGTTCAGTTAGTTGAAATTCACATTTGTGTTCTATGTTGTATTCAAATAGAGAACAACCCACTTGGCAGGCTGATATTTTTCTTGAACTTTCTTAGTGTTCTCTCACATAGGGAAAATGAGTTGAGAAAAATGCCTTCTTATATGGGCTGTCACTATGTACAGCAGCAAATTGTGCCACATCCTAAAAAATGACTAGGACTTTTAAAATGGCCGAGTGAGTATATGGTAAGGGAAGGCCCATTCAGCTCTCTCTGGCTAAGGGACCAATGGCTTACTGTAAGTGACAGTGTCATAAGGCAAAACTTCTCAGGGTTACGACTAGAACTGTGAGTGGAAAAATAGTTCCCCTTTAGGAATCTGACCTCATAAGCCAGTGTAAATTGAGAGAGTGAGCCCCAGAGAAGGCATTACAGTTTCAGGGACTGACTGCATATAGTGGAAGGAGGGAGTTTCCAGTCACCCATTCACTTAATCAGGAAATCTCAGCCCCAAGGCAAAGTTCCAAAACAGAGAGGATCAACTGTTTCAGGCAGGCGGGCAAGCCTGGTATGAAAAATGCTGCTCCAGGTGGAGGGAAAAAAGACACTTGTCACATATCAGCCAGTATAGACAATAACACAACCTTTCCAAACAAGCAGTACAAATAAAACACACCTGCCGTGCATCATTCAGCATAGCTAGGATACACTGACCACATAACATAGTATAGATGTTACATATCCACCAGTAACACAATAGAGATGTCATATTACAAGTGAATGGGTATCTATGACTTGATTCTAGAAGAATTTGTTTCATCATTTGTGATGGTCCTATCATTACTCTCCTACCCCCTAAACTGAAAAAAAAGAAAAGAAAAAAGAAATCTTTGTAACAAATATTCATAGTCAAGCAAACAAATTCCCACATTTAGGAAAATGTTTCATTTTGCACAGTAAGTGTATCTCTCTATCAGAAAGCAGATGGCATGCTTCATCATTGGTTTCCTGGAATTATGGTCAGTCACTGCATTTATCATTGTATTGTACTGATCATAGTTCTAAGGTCTTTT
Organism: Sarcophilus harrisii; assembly: GCF_902635505.1. Classification (NCBI taxonomy): domain Eukaryota; kingdom Metazoa; phylum Chordata; class Mammalia; order Dasyuromorphia; family Dasyuridae; genus Sarcophilus; species Sarcophilus harrisii. The sequence goes on from NC_045427.1 coordinate 303,834,596, forward strand.
AGAGTTGTTTTATTTACCACGTGATGGTCTTTATATAAATCAGGGGTCAGCAACCTATGGCCGGTGGGTCAAATCTGGTTTTCCACCTGTCTCTTATCCAAAAGCTAAGAATGAAATCGACAGCATGCCAGATTTGGTCCTCAGATCATAGTTTGCTGGATCCTAATATAAATTGTTTTCCTAATTCTGCTTACTTCACTCCACACTATTTCATTAACGTCTTAGGTTTCTCTGAAGCTATTACTTTTTGCATTGCAAGCTCAATGATATTCCATTGTGTTCATATGCTATAATTTTAATTTAACTCAGTTGTTAATTTCCAGTTCTTTATTGTATAAAAAAGAACAAATATATGTAATATATATACATATATACATACCTGTGTATATGCATATACATATATATATGAATACAGAAAGAGTTAGGTGACACAATAGATAAAAAGTCAGGAAGATTCATCTCCCTGAGTTAAAATCTAGCCTAGATACTTACTAGCTGTATGACCCTGGTCAAGTCACTTAATCCTGTTTGCCTCAGTTTCCTCATCTATAAAAGTGAGCTGGAAAAAAAATGACAAATTTCTCCAATATTTTTGCCAAGAAAACCCCAAATAGGATCATGAAGAGTCAAACATGACCGAAATAAATGAACAAGTATATGCGTATGTGTATAAAATTATATATGTATGTATACATATAAACACATACACACACACCCCTTTATATCTTTTTTTAAATTTATTTGTGATTCAGGCTTAGTAGTGGTATTTCTAGGTCAAAGAGTTTGTACAGTTTAGTGAATTTGGGGGTAATGTTCTAAATTGCTTTCTAGAATGACAGGTCCAATTCATATCTTTACCAAACAGCACTTTAGTGACCTATTTTCCAAATCCCTCCGACAATTGTCATTTTTCTTTTTTGTCATCTTTGTCAATATTATGGGTGTGAGATAGAACCTGAGTTGTTTTAATTTCACTAATTATCAGCGCTTATTGAGTATTTTGCTATTATGTTCATTAACACACATCTGTTATATAGCTAATCTGTTCTACTTAACAACCTCTCTATTTTTAGGGAAAACCAAATTGTTTTGACAATTATTGCTTTTCAGTATAGTTCATTAAATGATACTGGTAGACTATCTTTTTTCTATATTCTTTTATTGTTTCCCTCTATAAGAACTTTATTTTTTTAAAGCATCGTTTTTTTATTTTGTTCTTTATTTTTATGGTTATATATGTACATTAATTTTAATACACATTTTTTATGAATCATGTTGGAAGAGAAAAATCAGAACAAAAGGGAGAAACCAGGAAAGAGGGGAAAAAAACAGAAGAAAAGGGGAAACTACAAATATAGTATGTGTTGATTTATATGGAATTTCCATAGTTCTCTCTCTGGGTGTAAATGGCATTTTCTCTCTGCAGTTTATTGGGATTGCCTTGGATCACTGAACCACTGAGAATAACCAGGTCTTTCATAGTTGAACTATGCACAAACTTGATATTACAGTGCACAATGTGTCACTGGTTCTACTTGTTTCACTCAGCATCAGTTTGTGTCCATCTTTCCAGGCCTTTTTAAAATCAGCTTGTTCATCATTTTTATAGAACAATCATATTCCATTACTTTCATATACCATAATATATTCAGTCATTCCCAATTGATGGACATCTATTCACTTTCCAATTCTTTACAATCACAAAAAGAGCTGCTACATTTTTGCACAAGTGGGTCTTTTCCCTTCCATTATAATTTCCTTGTAATACAGATCCAGTAGTAGTATTGGTGAATCAAAGGGAATGCACAGTTTTATAGCCCTTCAGGCATAGTTCCAAATTGCTCTCCAGAATGGCTGGATCATTTCACAACTCCACCAACAATGTATTAGTGTCCCAATTTTCCCACATCCCTTCCAACATTCAAATAATTCTTTCATATATTGCTTGGTATAAAACGGAAAAAAGTAAATTATTTAGGTAGCGTTGTCATTTTTATTATATTGGCAAGGCCTAACCAAATACAATTAATATTTCTCCAATTATTAAGATGTTTTTATTTCTATTTTGTAGCTGCATGCATGTTGTTCCTACATGAGCCTTGATAGGCAGATTCTCAAACATTTTATATATTTCATTCTTAATTTTAATGGAATTTCTTTTGCTATTTATTCCACTAGGTTTGGTAGGTTTTATATATACTACCAATCTCTATGGAATAATGTTCTATCCTGTAACTTGCTGAAGTTATTATTTCAACTAACTTTTACTTCATTTTAAGGTGCTATAGATATAGCATATCATCTGCAAAAAGTGATAATTATTGTTTCCTCTTTTTCAACATTTCTTCAGTTATTTTTCTGGTCTTATTACTATAGTTAGCATTTCTAGTGCTACATCAATAGAGAGTTAATGAACATCTTTGCTATAATACTGATCTTACTGGAAAGATCTCTAGCTTTTTTCCTTTACCTATACTATGTCCATTAATTTTAGTAAGCACTATTTGCTATATTAAGGAAAGTTTTTTGCTTCAATAAGTTAAAAAGCAACAAAGCTTTTAGACAATTAAAGTCTAAATTATTATTCTTTTCAAAATCAAGTAGAATAAAAATAGGTATTGAATTTTGACAAAAGCTTTTCCAGCATTTATTGATGCTGTCACGTGGTCTTTGTGATGTTTTCTATTCATATAGTCTGCTATGTTTATAATTTTCCTTTATACTGAACCAAACCTGATATGAATCCAGATTGGTTGTAATATAAACTTTTGGATATGTCATTGTAGACCTCTTGTTAATATTGTATTTAATACTTTTACATCTATATTAATTTGAGATGTTGATCTATAATTTTCTTTCTCTGCTTTTTAGTTCTTCAGTTTAGATATCAAGATCATATTTGTATTATAAAAGTAAGAATAAAATCAATATTTTATTGAAATAGACTTCACAGTTAGAATCAAAATGACAAAAATAGTCTTATGAAAATCACAAGGACATTTACAAAGCAAAACATTTTAGAATGCAAAAAATAGATATCACAGTTTAAAAATGTAAACATGTAAAACACGAAATGTTATGACATTCTTCACATTTTTTCCCTTTTGTTTAATCCACTCCCATTTTAAACCTATAAAAACATAAATCTGTGCCTTTTAGAACTGAAGAAGTCTTCATAGTAATCTGTTTCCTGGTCGTTTAAACAAATAAAATCTCATTTGGCTTATGTGAAATTTACTTGGTTTGATTTTTTCCCGAGAATATTAAAATAATGATGTCTGATTATTTTAAAATAAAATTTTTGGTAGGATCTTTTCTTCTCTAATTTTTTTGTGATAGCTTATTTAATATTGGAATATTCCTTGAATTTTTGATAGAATTCACTGTTAATCCATATAGTCCTATAGTTTATTTGTGTTTTTCCCTCTTTGGAGGTTCTTTTATAATTTGTTCAATTTCTTTTCCTGATATTGGGTTATTGTTGTTATTGTGAACATTTTATTTTTTAAACTATAAATCAATTTTATCTTATTTATCAGTTTTGTTCTTATATATTTGAGTGGAATATTATTTGAGAGTTCTTTTTTTAGTCCTCAAGTGTTAGAAATTATTTTTGTTTTTAAACAGCTCAGTTCTATTTCTCAATTCAATGGAGTTTTGCTTTCAAGACTGTCAGTCAGTTCTTTGATTTCCTGAATTTCTAATCTGATGTTTAATTGAAGTTTAAAACTTTGTGTTTTATTTTTTGTTGCATGTACAATTCAATTATCTTTTGTTCTTTTGCTGAAAAAAAATTTAGAAAGACAAATCTCCCCATTAGAACTGCTTTAGCTGAATCCCAAAAATTTTTAATGTTGTTTCATTGTCATTTTCTTTGATGAAGTTATGAGTAATTTTGATGATCATTTCTTTGACTTGTCAATTCTTTACAATTAAATTTAGTCTTTAATTAATTTTTAATTCTCTTTAAAGCCTCTGTATTGAGTGTAATTTTTATTGCCTTGTGGTCATTAAAGAATGCATTAAAAGTTTCTTCTTTCTCTATGTAATTTTTATGGTACAATATATAATCAGTTTCTGAAAGAGTTTAGCCATTTGTGCACTCTTCTATTTCCATTCAGTAATTGCCAGGCATCTATAATATCTAACTTTTCTAAAATTTCATTCAGGTCTTTAATTTCTTTTTTATTTACAATTTCATTAATTTTTTTTAAAGAGGAACATATTGAGCCCTCCTATTATTATAATTTTTTTGTCTATTTCCCCATGTTAGTATTAACTTTTCTTTTAAATATTTAAATGCTATTCTATTTTATATGAACATATATTAAGGATAGATATTGAAGTACTTGAACATCTCTGGAGCCTATGAATATACCATATATTCACTGTTTATCTCTTAGTCAAGCCTGTTTTTACTGTCACTCATCTGAGATCATGATCAAACTACCCCAAAACTTTTTTGAGTTTACCGCAAGTAGTAGATATTCCTCCAATACCTTGTTTTAATTCTGTATAACTCTTTATGTTTCAAGTGTTTCTTGTAAACAACAAAATATTGTATTTCATTTTCTATTATTCTGCTATGACCTTCCATTTTATAGATGCGTTCCTCTTATTCATGCCTAAGATTATGGTAATTGTGAATTTCCTATCCTCTTGTACTTTCGTTTCTTTTTTACTCTTCCATCCTACTCTTTATAAAGAAGGTGGTGAAAACAAGGGAATATGTTTAACTGTGGTGGTCTATGATCTGTTTATATTCAGCTGCCTTTCTTCTCTTTCCCTCACCTGATCCTTAATCAAAGATTTTTACTCTTTCTTTTAACTCTTCCCTTACTTCTATGCTCCAACAATGGATTTTTTTTCTCATGACTAATTTTTCACTGCTCCTTTGTCTTTCCTTTGTCTTCCTCTCCTATCTCTCTATCACTATTTATTTTCTAGTTGTGTTTAATCTAGTTCTATACCAAATTCTTTATGTGTATGTAACTGTGTTCATCTTTCTTGTCTGGTTCAAATGAAAGTGAATTTCATTTGCCGTCCTCTCTAATACCTCTTCCTCCACATTTATATATCTTAATCTTGTGCACCACTATTATGTGAAATTGCAGGTTCTTTCTCATTTCTTTTCCTTTCTCCCATATTTGTGTTGTCCCTTCCATTCCTCTTTTTAAGAGCATGAAAACAGAACAAAACTAATCCCAGCTCCTCTTTTTGTCTTAACTCCTTTGAGTCTGAAGGGAAACTTGTTTCTATTTCCCCAGTAAATTATAGCCACTTCCAAATGAGCAAGTCCATATGTCTTTTTAACTTTGTCTTGATTCTTGATTCCACAGTTTTTATTCAATCTGGTATTTTGATTGGGAATACTTGAAAGTTTTCTATAAAGTTTTGTTTTCCCCATAGTATTATGCTTAATTTTTTAGGGTATTTCTTGATTTTAAGCTATTATCTTTTGCCTTTTGGAACATGAAGTTCAAGTTTTTCTTTATGAGTGGTAACTGCCCTATCTTGTTATGTTGACTGTGGCTCCTATATCTGTCTGTTTATAGATTTTTAATTTGATCTAGAAGCTCTAGGTTTTAACTGTGATGCTGCAGATAATATTCATTTTGGTGTTTCAGAATCATTAGTAGATTCTTTCTATTTTCATTTTGACTTCTAGGTGTAATAATTTTGACCAATTTATATTTTTTTAACTTATGACCAATTTTGGTCATATTTCTTGGAATATTTTATCAAGGCTATATCTTAATTATGCTTTTCAGATACTCTGAAGAATCTTAATTTGACTCTCTTCAATTTGTTTTTCAAGCTAGTTGTTTTTGGTGATATAAACCTTATATTTTCTCTTATCTTTTTTCTATCTTTTGATTTTTTTCAATATATGTCTTCAATATTGTCTAATAGAATCATTGCTTTCTGTTTAACTCATTTGAATTTTCAGGATCTACAATCCTTAGCAAAAATTTACTGACTTCTGTTCAAACTATTCTTTCCCAGTCTTTTCTTCCTAGCTCTTATCTTATTTAACATCATATTTTATATCCCTGGCTTTACTTCAACTAGGTATTTTTGTATAATGCCTCCTTTTCTCTGAGATCTGGAGCTTGGTTCAAACTCTACTCCTTCCTGTATACTTGGCTACTGTGGAGAAATCTTGTCTAATCCTAAAGTTAAGACTGTAACCCTCCTTTTTTGCATAATCATAAACCAGGAGTTGACTTTATCACTTGCTATAACTCCAAGTCACAAACAGAAAAAATTAATTACTCTGGTAGTGGACCTCCTGTAAGACCCCATGTACTTTGCTTCCCAGATGCTCCCTTAGCCTTTTCTCCTATTGTAGTTTGGGCATGGGTTGCTTGACCAATGGTCTGGTCCTTTTCTTGCTAGAGTACACTAGAGTACAGGATACCTCAGTGCAGATCTATCACTAACTCCTGGTCAAGGATACCTACATAGCTTTCCTTGTCTCCTCTCATAATCTCTGTAGGTTTCTGGCACTCTTTCTGGGCTGGGTGAAGGAACTTACAGACATTTCTCTTTGTTGTTTTTTTATTAATGTTTCTCTTAGTGCATAGTCAGCTCTCTACTGGGGGATTGTGGCAGGGAGAGGTGAGGAGATCTGGACTTCTCTAGGTCCTGAGATACCAATATCTAATCCAGAAGTTAATTGTAGGGTAATATCCTTGGTGGTTCCATTTGAAAGTCATAGTGTCTGTGTCAGGGATAGTGTAACTTGAACTACCTAAGAAGTCTCAGGTCCCAGCAGTCACCTACAGGTCCCAGTATCTCCTTCCCACCCAAATAGTTACAGCCAGATGAAATCATGTTAAAGTGACCACAAAGGACTGCTTTGGAAGTAGAAAGAAGTCGTAAATGGATAACTTGCAAGCAGTGAGTGGGAATATGGGAAAGGAGAGGAACAGTCCTCTCTATTTGTCTCACTACTGTTATCAGGTTGGGCTATTTATAAAATTATTATATGTGTAAAAGTCTCAAGTCTTTTTTTCCCTCTCTTAGAACCAGCTGAAGGAATCAATCACCTGCTTTCTTCCAATGGCTGCCTCCCTGACTCATTGCCCCAAAAAGGAAGGACACCCCAAAATAATCTGGACATGGACTGAAGGAAGACAGGTGACTTAGAGGTGAACCTCCTAAAGTTCTACTTCAGAGGCATTCATTGGATATGAGCTTCTGTGAATTTGTACAGATAGGACTTTCCAGACCACCCAGGACTGTAATGTTCGGGCTAGCTTTCTGGAGGGACTTGGGACCAGCCTTGATCTCAGCAGAATAATCACCACGAGAATAGTCAGTCTCCCAGTCTGAACCAGTCTGCTCCACAGTCTCTTCCAGCAGTCTGACTCACAGTCTGACTGTCCCCAGTTTCTTCCAGCAGTCTGTCAGTGTCCCTCATAGTGCAGGAGGCAGGAGAGCCACCATGAGGATAGTCAAAGATAAAATGTCTGTGGCTGACTTTGTCCTCAGTTTAAATACCCCATTACAATGACATCAATTGTAGAACTATTACAGCACCATGCTAAGTACTAAGTATATGTAAACTAGATAACCATTGTCTCATTGATTGCATTGAGTTAACACCTTCTTTCAAGTATACTTCTCCAAAGTTCACCCTTTACACAGGACTATCAACCTAATGACATTTCTGGTATCAAGGTAATTATTTAGTCAAGCTCTCCAATTTATAAAAGTGTATTCCTCATGATCACTGTGAAAAGGGTAGTGGCTCAGTTTTATTATTCCCATTTTACAAATGAAGAAACTGAAGCCAGAAGAGGTGAAGATATTTGCTTACCATGGCTGGCAAATATCGGGGTTGAGGCTGAAGCCCAAAAGCCTAATTCAAATTTAGTGGGAGATTTCTCCCCCACTTTACCACTGGTTGCCAAAAAGGGAGATTCTATTAAGTCCTGTATGATCTCACCAAACATTTGGAGAAGATTTACCTCCGAAGTTATCAAAGAGAGAGTATTTGAAAACTCTAGCTAAGTAAACACAACTTCCTGTTGACTAAAGGGAAATTCTCCTTCTGAGGTCTCAAGGGACTGGAAAGGGATGCAGGTTTCTGCACCTCCCCTGAGGAGCTGGGGAAACTCTAGCTATCTTTCTTCCCCACCAGCAGCATCTCCATCCGCTGCTGCTGAAGAAACATGACACATCTTATTCCCGACCCCTCAATCTTTCCCATTAGCTGAGATTGCAGGTTCAGAGCACAAACATTGCCACCTGTCACAGCTGCTGCGTGTCAGCCATCAGCCGGGGAATGGTCTCGTCTCCTTCAATCTATCACACAGGGTTTCTGTCGCCCTCACTCCCACCCGGCTTTGCATCCCTCCTCCCCACCACCTCCCAACCTCAGCATTTTGAGGAGACAGGGAACAAGTCACTGTTAAGTAGGGGTCTGGAGCAAGGAAACTGTCAAGAATTGTCTCTGTCAACACAAGGCCCAGGAAAGAGGGGAAGAGGGGAGGGGAAGAACAGGTATTTTGTACTCTGTGCCAAGTACTGTGCTAAGCATTTTACAAATATTTCATTTGATCCTCACAACAATCATGAAAGGGAGCTGTTAATATTATCTCTATTTTATAATTAAGGAAATAAGCAATAGAGATGGAGCGACTTGCCTCGTGGGTGTCCAAGGCTGGATTTGAATTTGGATCTTCCTAACTCTAGGGCTCAGTACTTTCTCCACTGCAACATCTTGCTGCCTACTTCTAAGGTCAAGGAGCTCCAACCATGCAAGTGTCATACAGCAGAGTTCTTGTTGTCCAGTCCTGTCCGGCATTTGGGGTTTTCTTGGCAAAGACACGGGAGTGGTTTGCCATTTCCATTTCCAGAGCACTTTACAGAGGAGAAACTGAGGCAAACAGGGCAAACTGACTTGCCTAGGATCACTAAAGCTAACAAGTATCTGAGGTCAGATTTGAACTCAGGATCATAAGGCTTCTTGATCCCACATCTTCCCCTCTTCCCTCTCCCCCCTTCTCCCCCCCCAACACCTGGCTATACTCATGTTCTTTTAGGAGGAGACAAAAGGAATAAGTAGAGGTGCCAGCTCTTGAACCCTGGTCTGCTACCCCTGAAGGTAGCTCGATTTATGGGTACTTATTGGATCACTATGATCAAGGAGTCAAGTTTCTTTTAAGTCACCAAAGTAAAAGAAAACCACTTCTCCTTTCAAAACTTCATTCCTTGCCTGATTGTAGATAATTTTGCAGGGGTCCTCAAACTACAGCCACAGGCCAGATGCGGCAGCTGAGGACTTTGTCCCCCTCACCTAGGGCTATGAAGTTTCTTTATTTAAAGGCCCACAAAACAAAGTTTTTGTTTTTACTATAGTCCGGCCCTCCAACAGTCTGAGGGACAGTGAACTGGCTCCCTATTTAAAAAGTTTGAGGACCCCTGATTTAGAGCATTATATAGACAGCAAAAATAGCTTTGTAGCTGCAAAGTATCTGCATAATTTTCAAAACCTTCACACACACCATCCCTTTTGCTCTTCATACTAACACTGTGGAACAGGCAGGCAGATATTACTCTCCTCATTTAATGTACAAAGAAACTCAGATGTCAAAACAGATTAAATGATTCAGATGAGGCTCTGCAATGGTCTCTGCACGGGGCTTCTGACATCTATGAAGAATCAAGAGGAGCTGTGTTATATTGAGGATGATCTCATTCTGTCAACCTCATCCCTTTAGTTATTCTTTAAAGAAGTACAGTGAAAAGAATTCTCACTTGACACTCAAAATATCTGAGTTCAAATTCTGCCGTTCTCATGTACCTTCATCAAACATTTGTGTAACCTTCAGTAAAATATTTACTTTCTCTGAGCCTCAGTTTCCTCCCCTGTAAGACAAAGTGGTCGAACTAGGAGGCCTTTAAGGTCCCTTCCTGCTCTACATGATCTTATGATTTGATTATTCCACTCTCATTTGTAGTAGGATGATCAGCTGGAAATATTACAAACCTAGTTTCTCTTTGCTGTATTTTTCATCCTATTCACTTTTCTCTGTTTTCTAAGTGGAAGGAGCCACTTTCCCCCCCTCCCCCTGCCCAAATACACACACCCCATGACATTTGGTCTCCATCATTCCTCCAATGCCACTCCCATAATGAGTAAGACAAGTCAGGTAAAGCTGAGGTGTGGTTTTTTTTAAAGTGCAATCAAGGAAAAATATAATGGCAAATGAGATGTATGTTTGAAACAAAAATCTTATCAGCTGAAGGATATATGGAGCAGGTGGGTGAGAGGCAGGGAAGAAGGAAAGGAGAAGACTAAACCTCTAATTTCTGGTTTGGGGGAAATGATGTAGCTAAGAACTTGGGCAGTTGAGCTCTATTTGGGAAGAAAGATTATAAGGCTGAAAATACACTGATCTGGAGGCAGAAAATCTAAGTTTAAGTTCATGCTATCCTCAAACTACAGCCCACAGGCCAGATGTAGCAGCTGAGGACATTTATCCCCCTCACCCAGGGCTATGAAGTTTCTTTATTTAAAGGCCCACAAAACAAAGTTTTTATTTTTGCTATAGTCTGGCCCTCCAACAGTCTGAGGTACAGTGAACTGGCCCCCTATTTAAAAAGTTTGAGGATCCCTGCATCGGAGTTAAATAGCATGGAGGAATTCACTTAATCTTCCTGAACCTGTCTTCTTATCTTTAAGAATAATAATGTATCTGTATTATATAACTCTTAGGGTTGCTACTTAATAGATATTAAAGTGATATTGAGTTCAATTTATTCAACATTAACTACCTACTATGTGCCAGACATTGTGCTAAACAGTGCCATTACTGTTGTTACCTGACCATGGAATAAACACTAACCAAGTGGATGAATGGGGTTAAGTTTGAAGAAAGAAATGTAGTTGGGGAAAACATCATTCTTTTTTTTCTTTTCTTCTTCTTCCTCCTCTTCCTCCTCCTCCTCCTCCTCCTTTTCCTCTCTCTCTCTCTCTCTTTCTCTCCCTCTGTCTCTCTCTCTCTCTCTCTCTCTCTCTCTCTCTCTCTCTCTCTCTCTCTTTCTCTGTCTCTCTCTCTCTGTCTGTGTGTCTTTCTCCCCTCTTTCTTCTTTCTCACTCCATTATTCCAGTCACATTTTGATTTCACCAACATTGTGATCTGGAAGCAAAGAAAAACTAATACCATCTTAGGTGACACCAACAGAAACAGTGTCCAGAATATGAAAATTGTATTCAATAGGAAGGGCAACTAGGTGACACAATAGATAGAATGTCAAGCATGGAATCAGGAAGACATATTTCTGAGTTCAAATCTGACCTCGGATACTTATTAGTTGTGTGACTCTGGGCAAGTCACTTAATTTGTTTGCCCAACTGTTTGCCTTAGTTTCCTCATCTGTAAATTGAGCTGGAGGAGGAAATGGCAAAGCACTCCTATATTTTTGCCAAAAAGAGTCGGACATAAATGAAACAATTCATCAGCAATAACAAAAAGCAGTAAAACAAGGCTAAAAGTGGGGAGAAAGTCCAGAAAAAATAAGACCAAAATATAGGACAGGGGAGGAATCTAGAGATATGGAGTTCTGTTTTCCTCATCCTATCTACCAGCAGTTTTATCCACTCAATCAATCCACAAATCACGTAGACCATCTTTTGACAACTGCCCTAGTGAGCTCTGAACATCAAGCTTTGGGGGAATCAAGCAATCAAAGGAAGGAGTGTAATTGCTCTTTTGACCTGATGAGATCCTCACCTCCTGTAGGATTCTGTTAATCAGGAATTAGGATGAGCTTTTCTGTAGGGGACAGATTGAAGCAAAAGGAACCTTTTCGATTGCAATTGCAACTAGGTCCTATTTTGCATCATGTATGCTCTGTTCCTATCTCCTTTGATGATTTTCAGTAAAGGTATTAATTAGAACTATTATAGTCTGAGAGTTTTCATTCTGCAACCTGAGACCCCTCAGGGCTAATTCAACAAGTAAGGGAATATAAAGCATATACAAAGTAATTGAGAGACTGGGGGGAGGGAAGGGGGAGGAAGGGGGAAAAGGAGAGAGAAAGGAAGAGAAGGGAAAAGGGAGGGAGTAAAGGAGAGAGCCAGGAGAGAGACAGAAAACAGAAACAGAGAAGAGAAGGGGCAGAGAGGGAGGGAGGGAGAGAAGGAGTGAGACAACAGAAAGAGAGAAAAGAAAGAAGATAGCGAAAGAGATAGAAAAAGAAGAGACAGAAAAAGAGACACAGAAACAGAAACAAAGAGAGAAGGAATAGAGAGGGAGGGAGGGAAGGAGAGAGATGGAGAGACGAGAGACAGGAAAGAGATGGAAAGAGACAAAGATAGAGAGACAGAGATAGAGACGCACAGAGAAAGACAGACACAAATACAGAGAAGAGAAAGAGAGGGAGGGAGGGAATAAAAGAGATGGATAGAGAAGAGACAAGAAACAAGGAGGAGGAAGAGGAAGAGGAAGAGGAGGAGAGAAAATGAGAGAGAGAGAGAGTGAATGAGAAAGAGAGAATGAGTAAGAAAGAGAGGGGGCCAGGAACAAGCTAAAGCGGCAGAGACTAATAGACAAGATCAGGGAAATCCTGTGGGATGTGGTATCTGAGTTATATAAAGAAGGTAGTATGGCTCAGAAGATGCTGTGAAAGACACAGGTGCTGTTGAGGTTGGGACAGAAATCTATCATGACCATGTCTTCTTGTTTTCTGTGCCTCAGCTCTTAGGCATCTTATCAGCCCAGCACAGCACACAAGACTTCCTGAGGGAGCAAAGCAGCACTGAAGGAACAAGCCTAGAGACAGAGAGAAACCCAACACCTGGGATCCTGCTGCTCTACTTCTATCTTCCTTGTCTCATCTGTCTTTTATTCGGTGCTCTCACACTCATAGGGAACTCTAATTTTTGCTTTTATGTGTTGCCTGGAATCAACCTCATGTTCTCCATGATCACTTCCATCATTCAGATTCCCTCAAATCTCACCTTCTGCAGGAAGTCTTTTCTGGTTCTCCCCTTTCTTACTCAGGATTTAGTATCTAACCTTTGCTCCCTCCATTTTATCCCGCATGTTTGGACATGGACTGTTTGCATGTTTTCTTCTCCATTCAGTTCTGGGCTCCTCAAGAACAGAAGCAGCTGATAACTCAGTGGATAGAGAATCAGAAAGAACGGGAGTCAGGAAGATTTTAGTTAAAATACAATTTCAGCTACTTCCTTATTTGTGACCCTGTGCAAGTCACTTATCTCCATTTACTAGATAAAATGGGTCCACTAGAGAAAGAAATGGAAAACCTCAAATGGGATCATAAAGGGTGGGACATGACTGAACAAGGAGAGCAGAGACTATCTGACTTTTCCGCATATCCCCAAGGCTCAGCACAGTGCCTTGCACTCAGTGTTTATTGACTGACTGACTGATGGATAGAACACAGGATAGATCCTGAAACAATTCTCAGGGATATTACTTGCAGATGCTGTCTAACCACTCCCATAGCCCATTTGCCCTACCTTCCTTGCTATGTTAACAAGACCATGGCCAGGGGGTTGAAACAAAGGCACTAGATCAGAGGTCCTCAAAGTTTTTAAATAGGGGGCCAGTTCACTGTCCCTCAGACCGTTGGGGGACCAGACTATATTAAAAACAAAAACTTTGTTTTGTGGGCCTTTAAAAAAAGAAACTTCATAGCCCTGGGTGAGGGGGATAAACATCCTCAGCTACGCCCGTGGGCCGTAGTTTGAGGACCCCTGCAACTAGATTATTTGAAGCAACTGATGTTATTTAGTTTGGGGAAGTAACAATCTGCTGTCATCAAAAATTTCAAGAGCTGTTCTATGGAAGAAAGATTAGACAGTTTGCTAGAAGGCGAAACAAGGAAAGATGAGTGGCAGTTACAGAGAGGCAGATCTCTAGCTACAAGGTGGGGAATTTTTCCTAACAATTAGAATAGTTGACAATGGAATGAGCTGTCTTGAATAGTAGTGAGCTCCCCATCATTGAAATTCTTCAAGGGAAGGCTGGATATAGTATGCTTGTGAAGCATATTATGGTAAAGATGAATACTTAGGTAAGAATTGGAATAAATGATCTCTAAATTTCCTTCAACCTCTGAGAACTGATAATTCTCTTCCTTAATGGGACCTCATCTAAATTCCTTTTCATCTAACCAGCTGATGGGGAGTTCTTAAAAAAGCTCTTTATAGAACAGTTTGTATTTTGACTGGATTTCAACTCTCTACCTCAGTTCTCATTTTAGTACACATCAGGTTTGAGGGTTATTGAAGATTTGTCTGATGACTTCCAGAAGAATTCATCCTTCTTGCGCTCTTTCAGACAGAAGCAGCAGAAATCTGCCACCCTTGGAAGTTCTGCTCAGAGGGTAGCCTTCTTTGTAATGGTTATTTTAACCTGTTCCTCATCCTTAGACCAACATTGTGTTTTTTCATCTCTTCTAGAACTTAAATTTTATTATTTTAAAAATTAAAGAGAAACACATTCATATTCAATGTAAGTCCAGTGATTTAAAGTTGTTGCTAGGCTCAAGGGGTAGGGACATTTGCATGCTCTTCCATTCCACTAACGGACCCATATGCCTGATTCACACATGCTGAAAGGTCAAACTCTTTTTCTCACATTCTTTGAGGCATTAAATCCCCACTCTGATGCTACTGGGAAAAAAATATCTATAGATTAAGCTTGAACCACAACTGGAGTGTCCCCAAACAACTATTAGAAAGATAGTCAATGTATACTACGAACCAGATATAGGACCGCTATTTATTTCCTACGTACAAAAGAAATATTTAAAACAAAAGACTATTGTATATACATATTTAAAATAAGACAAAACAAAATAGCAAATTATAACTACACATACTCTGACAGGAGAGTGAGATTTGAACTTGAAGTACCTAGAACTAAGGGCTCAGTGTCTACAGTTCAGGGGCCTCTATATACTAAGGAATAAGGAATAATCTGTTCTGGTAGCAAGAGCATCTTTCTGGTGTGACCCTCTGGACAAACACAAACAGATAAAGAGTGACCTCTAGTGATAGATTCCCTACAGGGATCCCGTGGCCAGGCCAAAGCAGAGGGTTTCAGATAGAGCTCTGATCCATGACCCCAGAAAATGGAAGCAATCAAATCCAAGGAAATAGGCAGAGTAAGAGGGAAGCTGGGAGAGCCACGGTGAACTGCACTGAGTGAGACATAACTAGGTGACCTGAAGGCTGGGAGGAGCATGGGCTTAGTCTTCAAAATGTAGAAAGCAGCACAACTAAGCCACTTTTCTCATATTGTACTTATGAATATTGGGTGTCATAGGAAAAGCACTAAACCAAGATTTTGAACTTACTCTTAGGCAAATCACTTAGCTCCTCTGGGTCTTAGTACTGTGTAGTACTAAGTGCAGTACTTATTATAAACTGAATACATTTCACTCCCTCTCAAAAGTGTCTTCTATATTTCAGAGTCTGATTCTTTTTGTACAGCAAAATAACGGTTTGGTCATGTATACTTATTGTGTATCTAATTTATATTTTAATATATTAAACATCTACTGGTCATCTTGCCATTGGGGGAGGGGGTGGGGGGGTAAGAGGTGAAAAACTGGAACAAGAGGTTTGGCAATTGTTAATGCTGTAAAGTTACCCATGCATATAACCTGTAAATAAAAGGCTATTAAATAAAAAAAAAAAGTGTCTTCTAACTCTGGGGCTTCTATACGACATGGCTCCTATGTGGTTCTAGGTATGATGGAAGCTGAAGCTTCCATGGTCTCAGATTTATATTTGACTTTTTTTTTATTTTTGACTCTGTCCCTGTCCCAAAACTGGCAGAAAGATGACGAACTCCACAAGATCCTCTGGCTCATTAGTGATCAAGAGATCTTTAAAAATGAGATTAAGCATTTGCAAACAGGAGGTGCTAAATTGATCCTACTAGGAGTGGTAAAATCTGCTTTTAGATAAGAGTTAAGCCTCTTGCCTTTTGTAGCTAGAATGAAATGAACTCATTAACAAGAGGAGAAATCAGAATTTGACAGCCTCCTCTAGCCTGCTGGCATTTTTTTTTTTTGCATTCATCAAGATCTCATTGTTTATAACCATTGTTATTGTATTTTATATGTGTCTGTTGGACTGCCTGTGCTAATATGTAAACTAAGCCTTGGTTCATGTTGCCCTTTTCCCTGTGTCAGGATGTTGATATTTCATATTTCCAACCCAGTTCAAAAGCCATGGTAGAAAATGACCTCCTCTGAAACCTCCTAGCACTCATATCCCTTGCACACCATCTTTTTCTGTTTTGCCTTACCTTTATTTGTGTACTTTTTGTCTCTGTAATTTGATTGTATGTTTCTTAAATGGTAAATGCTTCATAGTACCTAGCCAGAGTCTTAACTAGGACTGGGAAACTGAGGATTTGACTCAGGACACCAATAGCTCTTATGTTCTTTCAGCAAATGAAACAACTGAATTTAGCCCTTAGTAATCATAACTCCTGTCATCACAGCAGCAATTCACCCCCTGGTAAGTTCCTCCCAGACTTCTCTGTTCATAAAACAAACCATCTATTTCTGAATCTCTTCAAGGGGCCTTTCCTCTGTGCAACCTTAATCAATTTAATTTGTCTTAAAATTTGATTATAGGATGCATTTGGTGCTCTTTTGACAAGAGAATGTTTTATAGTACCTTTTAGTTATAGCTTGGCATTTGTAAATTGTAGGCACTCAATAAAGTTTTGTTAGATAAATGAATGACTTATGTTACCATGGACAACTCATCTCATTTCTCTTTCCCTACCTGATAAATGGGTGATCTGCAAAATTATATCTGTGTCCTGATCATGATGGGTTTGTAATTACTCAATGGGAAGATGAGGAGATGGATCACATCCCATCCTCTCTTCAAAATTCAATCATGGGCCAACATAACTATATCATTCTCTTCAGTCTTTACAACTCAAAATGCCTTCACTTCACACCTTTCTACCTTTGAAGGCATGGCAATAACATAACAAAAACCTGGCTCAGGCATTCGCTACTAGATCCTGCACAGGAGAAATTTTCTAACAATCTCATAACCTTCCTCTGCCTCCAACATCTCCAAATCTTGTCCCCTAGATCATCTTGTGGCTGCCACAGAGTCTCAGTAGGTAGGCTTTATGCTCTAGGGCCTCTGAGAACCTAGGGGTCCTCAAACTTTTTAAATAGGGGGCCAGTTCACTGTCCCTTAGACTGTTGGAGGGCCAGACTATAGTAATAACAAAAACAAAGTTTTGTGGGCCTTTAAATAAAGACACTTCATAGCCCTGGGTGAGGGGGATAATCGTCCTCAGCTGCTGCATCTGGCCCAAGGGCCGTAGTTTGAGGACCCCTGCTAGGCACTGGTCAGTGAACAAGACCCCTCCCCATTCTTTTTCATTTTTAGTGAGAATCAATAGTACAGGAGGAGGAAGCATGCATGAGTTGCAGTCTACATTGAAAATCTCATTACATTATCATCCAAACCAGCCCCACTTCCAAAATTCCCTATTTCCATCAAGAGCACCACCATCCTCCCATTCTCAGAGCCTCAATTGCTTCATTAACTTGTGACTTCTCACTCAACTTCAAAGTTACCACTGATCTCTTAATGGCCTTTTCTCAACTCTCATTCTTCTCAACCTTTCTATACCTTTCAATGCTGTTGACCATACTTCCTTCCTATCCTTTATAACTTAAAATATTTTTACATGATTTGCAGGATAACTAGTACCTATATGTCACCTATAAAATTACTCATGTCTATATTTTTGATCTGTTAAAAAAATTCCCAAATGAATAATTTCAGTGGTTTTTGAGCCCACTTATTAAAAATATTAAAATGGAACACTTTCTGATTAATAGACAAGAGAACCTTCATCATCAGAGAAAATGGAAATTTACTAACTGAATTTCAACAAAAACCCTTGCATGATTAGTAAGTGGAACTGAAAAAATAAATACTGTGATTTAGTAAGTACAGTTAACAATGCACTTCTTCCATTTAAATTGACTATGTATCTGTGAGGAATCTTTTTAACTACTACATTCTTTAAATATTGAATTGAAATATTGGAATAATTGAATTGAAATAAACTGAACTGAGAATAATGTCTTCAATTTGCTTCAATAATGCTTCAATTCATTCTGTTATGTTACATGAGATCACATTGCAACTGCTAAAATTTCATTTTAAAACATGAATTTTAGTGAGAACAAAAGGGTTTTACTAGGAATAAATAAAATAGCATTTTCAAACACTTTACCTATCTTTATCCTTTAAATTTTTGAATATACTTATAATTTTATTTACATGCATAGCCTTTGTAAATGAGAAATTATTTGGAATTTTATCTTCAAAATCATTAATAGAAATGTACAATCACAAAAGTTTAGAAACCACTGAACAAGATGATTGCTAAGATCTCTCTAAGCTTTGACGGTTTAAAATCTAGAGCCATAAAATCATAGAATTTCAGAATTGGAAGAGAACTTGGAAGGGATTCAGCAACCCATCCTATACAACCTATGCCTAAAAGATAATGGAGACATTATGATAAAATTAACAAATATTTTCTTAAAGATCTCTAATGAGAGAGAAGCTTTTCTAGCCTTTTTTACTTTGAGACAGCTGTAATCATTAAGAAGAGCAGCTAAGAAGCACAGTAGATAGAACATTGAACCTAGAGTCAGGAAGACTTAATTTCCTGAGTTCAAATCCAGGCTGTGTGACTCTGGGCAAGTACTTAATCCTGTTTGCCTCTATGTCCTCATCTGTAAAATGAGCTAGAGAAGGGAATGACAAAGTACTCTACTATCTTTGCCAAGATGAGATCACAAAGAGTCAGACAGGACTGAAAATGACTGAACAGCAATCATTAAGAAAGCCTTCTTAACATCAAGCCTAAATTCATCTCTTTCAGCATTACTCATTGACCTTGGCTTTGCCCTCTGGGCCAAACAGAATAAGTCATGTCCCTCTTTCAAATGATGGTCCATCACATACTTGAACACAGCTGTCATGGTGAGAGATTCTACCCTCCTCACTTCAGCCTCCTTCCCTAGTTTTCTCTTTCCTAAACTCAGCATCCTTTAACTGATCCATATGTAACATGAACTCAAGACCTTTTGCCATCTTGGTTGTCTTTCTCTGGAAGCTCTCCAGGTTATCAGTGTCTTCAGAACTGGATACAATAGGATCTGGCTAGTTTAGAGTACTGAGGAATAACCATCTACTTATCTGTATAAGCCATTCCTCTCAATGAAGCCCAAGGCCATATTAGGTCATGCTACCACTGACTAATGAATTTTTAGAATCATCAAAACCTGTAGAATTTTTTCAGACAAACTATTTTCTAACCATATTTCCCCATTCTTGGACTAAAGAAATGGATGTTTTGTATATACTTATAGTTAATTTGAATTTCATATAATTACATTGTCTCGTGCTCTAGCTTTCCAAGGGTTTTTTTGTTGTTGTTAGGATTTTTGTCTATATCCTTAAGGATGTTAATCATCTTTTCCAGCTTTGTATCATCTGTTAATATAATGAGCAGTCCTTTTATATCTTTATTAAATTATTGATGATAATATTAAATAGTACAGAGTCAGGCACAGATCCCTGAGGCACTCCACTGGAGACCTCCTGGCAATTAGGTATTGAATTATTTAAGGCTCTCTTGAGACCTGATATTCAACCAGTTCCAAATTCTACTGATTGTATTACTAAGGGGCAGCTAGATGGCACAGTGGATATAGTACCAGGCCTGAACTCAGGAGGACCTGTGTTTAAATCTGGCCTCAGACACTTACTAATTGCATGACTCGGGACATGTTACTTTATCCTGATTGTCCCCAAAAGGAAAGAAAAAAAAAGAGATTGTATTACTATCCAGACTATATCTTTTCTCTATCTTTTCCCATTAGCATAGCATGAAATATTTTAGTCAAATCATTTACTAAAACAAAGGTAAACTGTAACCACATCTTTTTTTCTGGTCCACCAGATTAATAAACCTATCAGAAAAAGTAAATAAGCTCAATATGACATGATCTGTTCTTGATGAAGTCCCACTGATTCTTAGTAACTACTCCTTTTTTTACCCTACGTGTATAGGACTACTTGCCATCTGGGGAAGGGGTAGGAGGGAGGGAAAAAGGAAGTCTGAACAGAAGTGAGTGCAAGGGATAATGTAAAAAATTATCCTGGCATGGATTCTGTCAATAAAAAGTTATAATTAAAAAAAAAAAAGAAAAGAAAAAAATTCTTTTCACATGTAATTGAGAAATAAATAAAATATTCAAGAAATCTATATTGATTTGTGAATTCCTTTTTCATGCCTATTATGAAACTCCTATTTTTCTCCTCTTTGGGATTATTTCCTTTTGTGAATGAAGAATTTTATTGGAGTATAGTGGGTGAGTTGGGTAAAAAGAGAGGAGAAATTGAAAAAAGATAAAGTAGTGGGTGGGTGGGTAAAAAAAAAAAAAACCCACTAGTAAAAGTACTTTAGTTAAGCATCCTACTTTAAGCCTCAGGAAAAGGTGTTATTTCCTTGAGATTCCCACACTTCCCCAAGTGAGAATCTCTGTCCCTCAGAAGGAGAATGAGGCAATATAAATGTCCAGAGAGCGAAGCTGAGAAGGAACCTTCCTGGAGGCAGGGCCCAGCCAACCAGAGGCAGCGCCCTATAGAAGCTGAGGACTCCAGCCTTTAGAACATGGAGAACAAGGACACTCTTGTGAGGAAGGCCAAAAAGTGACGGAGCCTGTCAGAAGGCCTACAGGACCTCCTGACCTGCCGGATCTGCAAAAGACTACTTCAGGGACCCCGTCACAGAGTATTACAGGAACACCTTCTGCCACAGACTGCCTCCCTCCACAGCCTTAGACACCTCCACACCAACTGGAAGATTCAGAGCATGGCACAGATGGCCCAGAAGCTGAAAGCTGTGCCTCGAGCAGTCCCAGAGCCTTCCAGGAGGGCTGGTGCCCCAAAGCATCAAGGGAGCCCCTAAGGCTTTTTCTGTCAAGAAGATCATGAGGAAATCTGCTTTGTGTGCAGCTTCTCCAAACCACCAGGGCCATACCCTGACCCAGCTGCAAGGGGAATGGACCCCAAACAGAGGCAGGGCCTGGATGGTAGTAAACCCCGTTTGCTGAAAGCAGCCAGTCAGGAGCATCCAGTGGCCCAGAGTCTGCCCACTCCCAGAAGCCTTTGCTGGTGTCACTGCCTGACTTGGCTGAGCTGTGCACCCCAAAGATGGCCCCAAACAGCCTTGCAGTCAATTGTAACAGGAAATACTGACTTCTGTGCCCACCTATTTCTGACTCCTCTTCATGCTTCCCCTTTGTAGTTTTTCAAACATAAGTCTCTCACCAGGAGTAGTTTGGAACTATGTAAAAAGAGATTATCAAACTGTGCATACCCTTTGATCATGGTGTTACTGGGATTATCCCAAGAGATACTAAAGAAGGAAAGGGACTGTATGTGCACGAATGTTTTGTGGCAGCCCTTTTGTAGTGGCTAAAACAAATTGAATAGATGTCCATCAGTTGGAGAATGGCTGAATAGAATTGTGGTATATGAATGTGTGGAATATTTCTGTTCTGTAAGAAATGACCAGCAGGATAATTTCAGAAAGGCCTGGAGAGACTTACAGACGTACTGAGTGAAATAGGCAGGACCAGGAATCATTATATACTTCAACAACAATACTATATGATGGCAGTTCCTGATGGACCAGGCCATCCCTCAACAGCAAGATCAACAAATCATTTCAATGAATGATAATGAACTGAACTAGCTATACCCCAGAAAAGAACTCTGAGAGATGACTAAAAACCATTACGATGACTTCCCAATCCTATATTTATGCACACACTGCATTTTGATTTCCTTCACAAGCTAATTGTACAATATTCAAGTCTGATTCTTTTGTACAGCAAAATAACATTTAGTCATGTATGTAATACCTCTAATTTATATTTTAATATATTAACATCTACTAGTCATCCTGCCATCTAGAGGAGAGGTGGGGAGAGTAAGAGTGAAAAATTGGAACAAGAAGGTTTAGCAATTGTTAATACTGTAAATTTACCCATGCATATATCCTGTAAATAAAAGCTGTGAAAAATAATAATACATCTCTCCTGAGCTAGGGGCTCCTTTGTGTGTCTAGGTCCTCAGCACTAGTATTTAGTTGCTATATAATAAAATTTTCTGTTTTCAACTAAAAAATTTTCTTCTTTCTCACCTCCACCCACTCACACTTAATCCTGTGAGGGTTTGGATTTAGGGGGACTAAATGAGAGTAGGGTTTCTGATAGTCAGGGAGATGGTAGTAGAGGTCTAGTAGCGGATTAGCAGTTCAGGAACCAAATGGAAAATCTGCATCCTATAGCAGGATTCAGCACAGGTAGGGAGTTTAAGGGACTCCTTCACAAGCTCAGAGGATCCCTGTGAAGGGAATTTACAGGCCAGAAAACTGGATTGATAAAGGGTTTATTATGGGATTGGGTAAGGTGAAAGTCTAGTTAGGTAAAGAAGTTTGCACTGGAAACCATATTCCAGAGGCAGAGGCTCCTTGGGGTGCCAGGCGTAAGGCTGCCATGTTTGGAACCTCTGCAAAGAGAGGACTCCAGCCTGGCTCTTTTATAATGAGAGATTTAGCTAAAGGGGCCCCTGGGTGCAGTCCCAAGTTGGATTTCAGCAAGGGCTAGAATTTGTTCGGTGGGGGTTGGGAAACCCAAGGAGATCATCAGGATGGGGGGCTGGACAATGAATCTCTAGAATTCAAAGGGGTGCTTCTGACCAGATTTTATGAATCAAAGGTACAGCATCTGGACTGATAAAGCATCAGATTAGGAAAGGGCTGAGAATCAGAAAGGAAAAAATTAAACTGAAAGGACTAGTTTCTTAAAGGGACCACAACCCTCTTCAACTGTCACTGTTAGTTCAGTTCCTCCACCTAGAAGTCAAGCTATTCCAGAACAAAAACTGTCTTCTGTCCTGTCCTTCTATATTCTAATTCCTTATTTCAATCCAATACAATATTAACATTTAATAAGCTGGCATTGTGCTAAGTACTAAGATACAAAAAAAACAACAATCTTACCCTCAAGTAAATTCTGATACTTTTTTTTTAGTAATATATACCTTCAATTATAACTTCCATATACATTTTCTCCCCTTTTTTCTTTCTTTTTTTATTATATGCTTTATTAGAAATCCATACCTAGGTAATTTTTTAATATTATCCATTACACTCATTTCTATTCCGATTTTCCCTCCCACCCTCTACCGCTCCCCTAGTGTAAGCAGTCCTATATATATTGAATATGTCTAGTATATCCTAGATACAATGTATGTGTACAGATCCAAACAGTTTTCTTGTTGCACAAGGAAACTGAATTCAGAAAATTGAAATAAATAACCTGGGAAGAAAAACAAAAATGCAAATAGTTTATTTCCCAGTGTTTTCCTTTAGATGTAAATTGCTTCTCCATCACTGATCAATTGAAACTGAATTAGGTCTCTTTGTCAAAATCTCTTCATAATTGCATCTTCATACAATATCGTTGTTGAAGTATATAATGATCTCTGGTCCTGCTCATTTCACTCAACATCAGTTCTTTATTCTCTCAAGCTTCTCTGTATTCATCTTAACAATTATTTCTTACCAGAACTAATAGCATATTCCATGGCATTCATATACCACAATTTACCCAACCATTCTCAATTGATGACATACTCAATTTTAAGCTTCCTACAGCCACTACAAACAAAGCTTACAAACATTTAATACATACAGTCCCTTTCCCTTCTTTACAACATCTCATAGGTATAACTAAAACACTGGTCAAAGGTATACACAAGTTGATAACTTTTTGGGCATAATTCCATATTACTCTCAGAATGAATTTAGATACATTCACAACTCACCAATAATATCAATTAATGATTTTTCCCACATCCCCTCAACACTCATCATTATTTTTCGTGTCATCTTATTAATCACTAAAATTGTGTAGTAGTATCTCAAATTTCTCAATTTGCATTTCTCTGATTATGTGATTGAACACTCTTTCATGAGTAGTAATGATTTCAATTTCATCGTCTGAAATTGTCTATTCATATCCTTTGACCATTTTATCAATTAGAGAATAATGGTTTTCAATTTAAGTCAGTTCTCTATATATTTTGGAAATGAGGCCGCTATCAGAACCTTTGCTATATGAAGAATGTTTTCCAGTTTGTTGCTTCCTTCTAATCTTCTTTGCATTAGATTTTTGTTTGTACAGAAGCTTTTCGTTGATGTAATCAAAATTTCTATTTCTATGATAATAATGATCTCTGATTTAATCTTTAATCCTAATTTCTTCCTCTTCCACAAGTCTAAAGAGATAAACTATCCTATATTTCTATCAATTTGTTTATAATCGTTCTTTATATCTAAAATCATGAACCCATTTTGATCTTATCTTGGTACAGTATTAAAAGTGTGGAGTCCATACTGTTCTACCATACTAATTTCCAGTTATCAGCAGTTTTGTGATAATAGATTCTTATCAAGTGAGGATCTTTGGGTTTGTCAAAACACTAAGTGCTATAGTTGACTATTCATCTTGTGAACTAACCTGTTCCACTGATCAACTAATCTATTTCTTAGCCAATATAGTTTGGTGACTGCTTAACTATAATATAGTTTTAGGTCCAGAGTGCAGCTAGGCCCACCTTCACATTTTTCATTAATTCTTTTGAGATTCTTGAAGCCTTTATTATTCCACATAAATTTTGTTGTTATTATTTTTTCCAGATCATTAAAATATTTTCTTGGAAGTCTGATTGGTATAGCACTAAATAAATAGATTAGTTTAGGGAGTGTTGTCATCTTTCCCTCTTTTTTTCTTTCCTCCCCCCACCCTAGAGAGGGTTACATTAGATGCAAATATATTAATATATGTAAAATCATCCTATACATCTATATATCAGTTATTTTTCTGGATGCAGAGATAATGTCTTCTTTTATATGATCTTTGGAGTTCATTTGGGTATTTATAATAGTCAAAATTACTTATTCACTCAAAATTCTTCTCAAAATAAGCTTGCAATCCAGTGGGCAGATAATGTATAAAACAACTATGTACAAATAAGCAAATACAGGATAATTAGAAATAATTGCCAGAGAGAAAGAGCTAGAATTCAATGGGATGAACAAGCCTTTGGGCTTCAAGAAATGGTAGGATTTTGAGTGACAACTGAAGGAAATCAGAGAGCAGAATAAGGAAGGAGAATATTCACGCATGAAATACAGCCCAGTAGAAATACCCAGAGTCCAGAAATGGATTTTCTTGCTCAAGGAACAGTTGAAAGAGTGTCACTAAATAGGAGAAAAGGGCAAGGAGAGGCAGAGTGTAAGCAGACAAAATGGTGGAGAAGTGATGGGGTTTTAGAAGCCAAACAGGGTGCTCTTTGGTCTTGGAGGTGCTGGGAAGCTAGTGGAACTGGATCAGAGGTGACATGATCAGAACTGCACTTCGGGAAGTTCATTTTGATAGCTGATTGGCAGATGGGCTAGCCTGGGGAGAGACTTGCAGCAGAGACAAACAAGCAGGCTATTGCAATGTTCCAGTAATGTAGTATCAGAGAAGAGATTGGAAGGAGGAGAGCAGGGAGATGTAAATTGTTAGGAAAGTACAGGAAGAGTGGACTTAGACAGACCTTGGCAATAGATTAGATATGGGAAGGATAGAAGGGAGGAGTCAGGATGACATCTGGCTTTTGGTATGATAACTGAATAATCTCTTAAAACTAATAGGGAAGAAGTGAGCCAAGATATAATGAGAAAGACACATAAACTTTCTAAGCTCTTCTCTTACCCTCTTTATCAATAATATATCAAAACCTCAAGCAATCTTAACTGCTACAATTCAACGTAAAATAATAGAAATAACTCACAACCCGAAAATCACAGTCTCGCCAAAAAAATTTAATTTCCAGAGGCAGGAAGCCGTCAAGCAGGAAAGTAGAATTTCTGAAAACCTCCAAGCAAAAGTAACACAAATCTCAACTGCGCACAACCCCAACCCTCAGCAAACTTTCCGCCCGGCAATTGCCAATCCTACACAGCAGAAGAACACACCTTCCAAGTGCCTCATCTACACAGTAAAACTTCGCTTAAACCCGCAAAACTTTCCAAAACGGCCCATCCAACAAAACGCTAAGCAAAAATTTACCACTATCCTACCGTCTACCACCTACACAATCCCCAAACTCCCGCTTACCAAAACGTAACACCACACCATCTAACCCAGCAGCCACCCCACACTTAAACACCAACCGCCAATACCATCCACCCCACAGCAAAGAAAACTCTCCTCCAAACACTCCCATACCTCAAGCACCGTCAATACACATCTACCACCACTGCACGAAAACTGCTTAACCACACCCCAAAACATACCCTACGCACAAAACACCAAACAAACCAAAAAAAACAATCAACAACTACCGAAAAAAAGCAAATCAACACAAAAACCTCCAAACACCATACATCAAACTATCCTCACCCTCGCAAAAAACATGCATCTCAAAAATTTAAAAATAAGCAAAAACCCTCACCAAAAACAACAACACCGCCACCGTGAAAAAATGCCGTGCAAAACCGTAGCCAAACCGCTCACCGCAAAATTTACAGGCCCGGCAAAAACTCCAAAATCGCCATTAAAAACAAAAAACCGCAAAAAGCAAAATCTGCCAAAACAAAAACACACCGCAAAATACGCCGTGAAAAAAACCACTAAAAATAATAAAAAAATGCCGCCCCACTCAGCCAAACGCCGCAGCAAAAAAACCATTCTTTAAAAGCCAAAACCAAACAAGCAAAAGCAATTCGCCCAAAACAGCATCCATCAACAAAAAACAAAACAAACAGAAAAAACACCATTATCTACCACCATCGGCAAACACGGCAAATCTGAAAACAATAAAATTATGCAAACTTTCCACTTACCAGCCAAAAACACAAGCCACGCACATCATCAAAAAAACACCGTACAAAATAAAGCCAAAACAAGCATTAAAAAAACATAAACACCTTCCCCATAAAACCACAAAACCGCGCCCATTCAAAACTATCAAATTAAAAAAGCCCACCGCCATTACCGCCGCCCACACAGCAAAAATACACCTAAAATCACTTCACCTACGCCAAAAAACCACAAATATGCTTCCGGCAAAAACAAAATACAGCAAAACAACACCACCACTTCGCTACCAAGAAAAACCAAACATTTCATAAAGCTCGGCCATTCGCACACAAAAAAACCAAAACAAGCAATCTCCAGCACCGCTCAAAATACAAAAAAAAATACACTCACCAAAAGCCGCCGCCACAAAAAACCACACCATTATACGCCACCGTAAACCGCAAAAACAGCCACCGCTCCGTGGAAAAACCACCCACTCCCAAAAAACCACTTACTCATATCACAAAAGCTAAAAACATGCCAAAACTACCCTACCATCCGTGCCACTTAACATTTGCACCTACCTCGCCGCAAAGAAAAAAAAGCCATAAAGAAAAAACTCAAAGAAAATTACCAAAAATAATATCGCGCCCCACCATTTAAAAATTGCCGGCAAAAACCATACATATCTACGCCGGCCACCGCCGCCGCCGCCGCCGCAAACCGGCCGCTCCCCATAAAAAGCAAAACCAAACTAAATCCATCAAAACCACAACACATTTACGCAAAAACCACCACCGTAAAGCACAAACCATCTGCCGCCACCATCCATAGCGCCATCACCGCCAAATCGCCACTTCCGTATCTGGCCAAAAAAACAAAACACATCACCACAAAAAGCCGCACCAAAACAACCGCTTAACCGCCACCACCGCCACCGTAGCGCCGCGCCAACACAAAATTAAAAAGTACACCGAAAAACTAAACAACAACTGCCGTAAAATACCAACACACTCTCCATTAAACTTTCATCCGCCACCGCTCATAAAAAAATGCATAAAACCAAAAAGCCATTATACACAGAAAAAGTGGCAAAACCAAAAAACTACTGCTTCTCCAGCGGTTCATAAAACCTATTTAAAAAGCCAACATATAACCAAAACACCACAAACACCGTCGCCACAAAAACCATCTGCGTCAGCCATACACATTCAGCAAAATTAAAACAAACCCATAACCCGCTTCGCTTATCTCCCATACCCAAAAGCAAAATTACGTTAACCGCCGTGCAACCACAATGCTTCCACCAAAACCAGCAGCAAAAACATCGCCACCGCAAAATACGCCGCGGCAAAAAGCCCCACCGCCAAAACACCAAACCAAGCAAAAAAATGCCGTCAAGCACGCTACAAAAAACCATTAAAACCCCAGCCGCCGGCCCGTACCGTAAAAGCCATAGCCGCCACTAACAATGCCATAAAAAACTAAGTGGCTATAAAAAAACCAGCAAAAGCAAACCGCCATCAGTAAAAAAGCAAAAGTAAGCCATCCATAAAAACACCACCAGCAAAAGTAAAACCGCCAAAGTGCCCGCCGCTTGCCACGCCATTATGCAAACACACCACGCCACAAAACTTCCCGCTTAACGCAAAAGAAAGCCGTGCGGCATCCCATTTCAAAAAAAGCAAAACAACAGTAACGCTCTAAAAAAATCCCCGAAACCGTGCATTTCGCCGCCATTTTAAACAACCTTCGCCGCCCCGGCAAAAGCAAAACCAAAATACCGCCACGCTTTAAACATGCAGCCACCGCCAAGCCCGCTGCAAAAAAAATGCAAACCCATCTAGCAAAACCGCCCAGCCACCATCACCGCCAAATATGCCACCATCATCCGTGCCACACCACCAATCCGCCAAAATTTACCACCACCGCCAAAAGCACAATTCAGCAAAAACATACCAGCCGCCGCCGCCGCCGCCACCGCCACCATCGCCGCCGTACACGCCATCCTCCAACCTACCACCACCGCAAAACCGGCAAACTTTCACCGCCATCAACGCACATCTAGCCCCACCATCGCCGCATCGCCAGCAAAACAACCACCGCCCCAGCAAAATACCGTGGCACCGTTACCCACCACCGTACACTTATGCCGCCGCCGCACCACCGCCACAAAAAAATTAAAAACCAAAAACCGGCAACCAAAACCGTATCACCACACCGTAGCATAATAACGCCACCGCAAAAACACATTCTACTAAAAAATTGCCCGCTTATCACAACACCACCCATTACTATTATAAACCACCGTCATCGCATTCACCACCACCATCACTAACCATCCAGCAATCCAAATTACAAAAGCCCCATGCCGCTACACAGCCAACCACCGCTTAAAAACCACCCATCCGCTTTACCGTACAACCCACTTTTCACACAAATTAGTCTAATCCTAACCAGCATTGGAAAAATATTAAATGCTCTTGGATGGGCAGCAAATATAATAAAGATGACAATATTACACAAACTAAAATATTTTATTTAGCGCTATACCAATCAGGTCAAAACTATTTTAATGACCTAGAAAAATAACAACAAGTTCATATGGAAAACAAAGGTCCAAATTTTCAAAGAGATTAATGAAAAAAATCAAATGAAAGGTGGCTTAGCTGTGCAGATCTAAAATTATATTATAGAGCAGCAGTTAACAAACTATTTGGTATTAGCTGGAACAGATTAGTTGATCAGTGGAATAGATTGAGTTCAAGGATAAAACAGTCAACAAATACCAGCAGCAGTCTTTGACAAACCCAAGATCCCAGCTTTTGGGATAAGAACTTACCTGTTTGATAAAAATTTAGGAAAATTGGAAACTAATATAGCGAAACTAGGCATTGATCCATATAGCGCCCCGTACACCAAGATAGAGTCCAAAATGGGTTCATGACCTGACATAAAGATGAAATTATTAATAAATTAGAGAACACAGGATAGTTTACCTATCAGACCTGTGGAAGGGAAAGGTCTTTATGACCAAAAAGAACTAGAGATCATTACTGATTCACAAAATGATTTCGATTACCAAACTGAAAAGTTTTGTACAAACAAAACTAATACAGACCAGATTAGAAGAAACAATAAACTAGGAAAATATTTTACAATCAAAGAGTTCTGATAAAGCTCATTTCAAATATATAAATTAACTCATTGCAAAAAATCAGCCATTCTCAATTCGAAAAAATGGTCAAGATATGAACAGACAATTCTCAGATGAAAGAAGTGACTATTTCTAATCATATGAAAAGATGCTCCAAATTATTATTAATCAGAGAAATGCAAATTAAGACAACTCAAGATACCACTACACACCTGTCAGATTTAGCTAAGATGACAGAAAAAATATGATAATTGTTGGAGGATGCAGAAAACTGGACATTGATGCATTGTTGGTAGGTTGTGAATAAATCCAACCATTTGAAGTAATTTGGAACTATACTCAAAAGTTATCAAACTGTGCATACCCTTTGATCCAACAGAGTAGTACCTGAAGCTTATATCCCAAAGATACCAGAAGGAAAGGGACCTGTATGTGCACGAATATTTGTAGCCCTTTTAACGTAGCTAGAAAACTGAAACTGAATAGATGCCATCAATTTGAGAGAATAGCTAGATAAATTGCAGTATGAATATTATGGAATAATACTGTTCTGTAGAAATGACCAACAGATAATTTCAAGAAAGGCCTGGAAGACTTACACGAACTGATGCTGAGTGAAATAGGCAGGACCAGGAAGTCATTATATACTTCAACAACAATACTATATGATGACAGTTCTGATGGACCAGAGCCATCCTCAACAACAAGATCCAACCAAATCATTTCCAATGGGCAGTAATTAACTAGACAGCTATACCCAGAAAAAACTCTGAGAGATGACTAAAACCATTACATTGAATTCCCAATCCCTATTTATGCCCCACAAAGCATTTTGATTTCCTTCTAAGCTAATTGTACAATATTTCAAGTCTGATTCTTTTGTACAGCAAAATAACATTTTAATTTTATATACTTATTATGTATCTAATTTATATTTTAATATATTTATCTACTAGTCATCCTGCCATCAAGGAGGGTAGAGGTAAGAGGTGAAAAATTGGAACAAGAGGTTTGGCAATTATTGTAAAAAGTTACCATACTATCCTATATAAATAAAAACTATAAAAAATAAAAAAGAAAAAAACTAATGAGGAAATAGTGAAAGAAAGAAGTTGGGAGAATAGTAGAGATTAATTTTGGAATATTGAGTTAAAGATCTATAGGATGACACAGTGGAGAGAGCACTGGCCCTGAAGTCAGGACTGAGTTCCAACCTCAGAATGTAACACTTAATAGCTGTAGCCTTGATCCTGGGCAAGTCCACTTCAGCTGTTCTCACACAAAAAAATATAAAGAAAGAAAAACATCTACTTAGATATGCTCAATGAACAGGTGGATATTCAAGATAGAAAATCAGTAAACAAAACCAATGAAGACAAGATTGAAATAGACAGCTAGAAAAATTTACATTAAGAGGCTCTCATAAAGGCCTCATTTCCACAAATATAGAAACTGACTCAATTTATAAATCAGCCATTCTTCAATTGACAATAGTCAAAAGAGATGAACAATTTTGTAGAAAGATAGAAACAACTCACTTATCATTTGTAGTTTGCTCTAAGAGTGTGAACCAATGAAGCTCTGTATCAATTTCACTGAGTTAACACAGAGATTCTGGCATCTCCCTTGAAGTTATCACCTTGTTTAAGTTGAAGTTAACACTAGAATTCTAACAATATTAGTCAAGAAATACAAGTGAAACAACTCTGAATACCTACACATCTGTCAGATAGGTTAGAATGACAGAAAGAAGAATAATAATGAATATTTGGAGAGATACTGGGAAAAACTAGGACACTGATACATTGTTGGTAGAACTGTGAACAGATCCAACCATTCTGAAACAACAATAAATTATACCCCAAGAAAGTTATCAAACTATACTCTTTAGAGCAACAATTTTACTACTGGCTTATATCCAAAAGATGCAAAAAGAAAAACCCTGTATAACATAATATTTATGCAACACACTATTTATAACAACTAAAAACATAGAAAATAGATACCCATCAATTTAGAAATAATTTAGTAAATGTAGTATATGAATATTATAAGAATATTATTATTCTGTAAAAGCAACCCAAAAGATAAAATACAAAATTAGTGAAACTTACATAAGCTTCAATACTGAAGTAAACAAAACTGAACAAAGAATCATTATATACTTTAACTAACAATACACAACATGAATGTATTCCCAGTAAAATGAATTTCTCACAACAGAAATCTAACTCAATTTCAATTAATCAGCAAAACTAACTACACCCAGAAAGAAAAACACAAAAGCCAATAACTATTTACATTTTATTTTTCTTCCCATTTTCCCTCCACAAATCCCAATTCTACACACATATATAAAATATACTATAACCTAACCCCAACATATATAAGTCTACTTACCCATCTAAGTATGGTAGAAAGAGGAAAAAGGTAGAACAAGCCAATACAAAGACAATACATAAAAATACCTAGCATAAATTTCATCATAAAAAATTATAACAAAAAAGTATTTCATATACTGGTAAAAACAAAACTCTTCCAAAAAGCTCTGTATTAGTTTGCCATTACTACCTATTATACTTTCCTACTCCTCTTAGAATTATTCCTTTTTGAGCAAAAAATTTTATTTAGTATAATGGTAGGAATAAAGTAAAGTAAAAAAAATAATAATGCATTAAGTAATGCTCCTAATATACTAATTACTTATCCTACTAACCTCCAAGAAAATGTGCTTCCAATTTCCACACCCCGTAAAATCTATGTCCTCAGAAAGAAAATATAAAACTAATAATATCCAGAAAAACCCACTTTAAAGAAAAACACCCTGGCAACCCTTAAGCAACACCTAAACTAAAGGCTCCCTTTAGAAAACATAAGAAAGAACACTCTCTTATGAAAAACCATAACCCAAAACCTGTCCAAAACCTAAAATCTCTAACCGAATCTACAAAACTACTTAAAACCCTATACATATTACAAAACACCTTCTGCAAACACCTCCCTCCCACACTTCCCACACCACCAACTGAAAATTCAAACATAGCCACAAATGCCCAAAACACACTATACCTCCAACATCCAAACACTTCCAGAAAACTTTAGTACCCCAACATCAAAACCCCTAAACTTTTATCCAAAATACATGAAAAATCTACTCTGTAACCTCCAAAACCACCAAAACCCTTACACAACCCAACTGCAAAAACTGAACCCCAAACAAAAACAAAAACCCCTAGACATGCAAAACCCCATTTACTGCTTAACCAATCCAAAACATCCATGGCAAAAGTCTACCCCACTCCCAAAACACTGTGTTACACCACCCCTTTCTAAACTTTCTTACACCCAAATTGCTAACCAACACACCCATCTCTGACAAAAACTAATTTCTTATATAAAACATTAAATTTATACCATCCAAGCCATTCTCACTTTATTAATAATCCCAAAAATATAACAAAACAATTTCATAAGAAAGATAGAAAAGTAAAAACCATTTAATATATAAAAAAAATTTCTTTAATCATATTAATCAAACTTATGCAAGTACAACAACTCTGAGAATACCACTACACACCTGTGAGGTAGCTAGAAACAGCAGAAAAATAACCAATAATATTAGAAAATATGAAAAACTGAAACACTAATACATTATTGGCAAAATTTTAAACCATACAACCATTCTAAACAGCCCAGAAACATACCCAAAAACTATCAAACTATACATAACCTTCATCCAACAAATTTTAATTTATAATCCAAAATCACCAAAAGAAAAACAACATATACCATACTTATGCTCCCCTCTTTATAATAGCAAAAACTAGAAACAGAAAATGCCCATTAGTAGAAGAAATAGCTGAACAAAATTGTAATTTATAAAATATAGTATATATTATAATATATAAATAAAATTTAAACAAAATTATATTATATAGAATATTAAACTACTATTTATAAAAACAATCAATTAGAAGATAATTTGAAACCTAGAAACCTACACAATACAAGTAAGCAAAAGCAAAATCAAAATCACTATACTAACATAAAATTACCATTAATCCATTCATTAACTCTCTTTAACAACTGAATAATTCAAGCAATTCAACAATCTTATGATAAAAAAAAAACATCCACACCCAGAAAGACACAACAAAACTGGCCAAAGGAATACAACATATTTTCCCTCTTTTATTTACTTACTTACATTTATTTCCCTTTCTCATTATTTTTCCTTTTTTGTCTGATTTTTCTATGCAACATAACATTTGTAAATATTTCCCACATATAGAAAAATGAAATATTTATATATTGAATTACTTACTGCCAAGAGAAAATGAAGGAAGGAAAAAGGCAAACACAAATTTTACAAAAATAAATATTGAAAATATCCATATATATTTTGCTTTAATAAAAACAATTTTTAAAATCCAATGAAAATTTAAAACAAAACAAAAATATGAAAACAAAACATATAAGTAATTAAATCATAAAACCAAAAATCACCAACTGAAAACAGCTATAGTAAGAGAAAAGAAAATCCAAGAAAAGTCACATGAATACCCATCTTTAATGTAACCCAAACTTAAAATAACAAAAATGAAAAACAAAGCCAATATCCACAAACACTAAAGAAAAAAATATCAAAAATGATGCCATCTCAAAAACTGAAAATCCAAAAAACAAAAATATTACTTCCAAAACTCTATTTATAACCCCAAAAACTCTTTCCCTACTAACTAAAAGCAAAATAGAAAAACACAACTCCATATCTATATTGAGAAACTTTCCCTAGAAATCTCAAAACAAAAATCTCTAGTATATTTTATTTGAAATTCCCATATCTAACCCTCACTCCTCCCTAAAATTCAACACCATGAAAAAATCCTGTACAGAAACTTCTCACAGAAAAAACAAAACACTCCATTTACACAATCTCCAACTACTTCTTTAATACCTTAATCTAATTGCTCTAGCCTCTTACTGCTCTTTTACCATCTGTCTGTTCATTCTGAAATCTGTTCAGGTTGACCTCTAGCTGACCAGAGCCTTCCCTCTCCCTCTGTCCTGCTATGGGCTCCTCCAGACAACCCTGGTTTGGCTCAGGAGGTTTTAGCTGAATATGCAAATGCCTCCCCAACCAGCTAGTGTCTGCCTCCTAGAAACACATGTTCCAAA